>NC_136069.1:1260466829-1260640163 GCF_964261635.1 Lissotriton helveticus
TTTGTACAATTTTAAACTGCCACTTTGACCTGGCGAAATAAAACGTATAAACAAACAACTACAAACTTAGGGGTCTAATTAGGGATTCAACCGTAATCCTCTAAAAACGTATGCCAGGCCCAAACCTTCCTTTCTAACCTCTTAATTGCTCGCCCCCGTGCTGAGCTATATTTTGACTATTAGGGGTAGTTTGCGTTTAGGGCTTCATTAATGTTTTTCAGATACGATATTCACCCCAAAATCGTGTCCTTTTTTATTAAGATCCTGGAGATTCTAAAGGTACCCAGTGCTCCAGATAAGTGTCTGCTTTTTTCCCCTAAAAAAACAGCACCCACTAACAGTTTACTGTACTAATGTCATCATCTTCCCAGCTTTCAGGAACATGCTGAGCTGAATCAGAAAATCTAATTTTGCATCACAGTTTTGACATTTTTCTAAGAGGTAGTCTATGTTCCCACTTATTTGTGCTCTTAGCCTATTATCAGTTAGTGGTGGAAACCAGCGTGAAACCCCTGGTTGATCCAAAAAGCTATACATTTTTGAAAAGTAGACAGAAGTCAGAGCAATGGGTTATATGTGGAGATCCCACAAGGTTTTTCTAAGGAAAATAACTGTTGAAACAAGGAAATATTGAAAATGATCAGGAAAAAACAGGAACTTTTTGTCACAATGGTCGATTTACAAAAGGAATATACCATTATGTCCGCCAAACCTTTCAGGTTGTGAGGATATATAGGGTTTATAGGATCTCCAAGAATCCAAGGTACCCAGAGCCAACAACTGAGCTGCACTGTCCAATGGTTCTGCATTGAGTACAGAGTATAGACCAATTCATATAGCGAAATAGGTAGAGTGAAAAATGGGTAAGTAGGAAACCTACATATTTCTGAGATGGGCACAAGATATGGAGTTTAGGAGCGGTGGTTATTAATACATCTCTGAAATTGTGGGTACCTATACTAGCGTATGATTTGGAGGGCATGTTTCTGAATGTCATGTTTTTTGTACATTGGCTTACATTTGAAAGACACAAATGCAGAGAAATCCAATTAGTAATAACAAATGTTCTACTATTCTGTGCTCCCACAAGTCTCCCGATTGCACCTCACTTGTGTTGATAGGCCTAGTGCCCATGACAGGATACAGCCAAAAACACAACATGAACGCATCACATTTTTCTAACGAAAACTGGTCCTTTTTTCCAATATGGGTAGCTCTAGAGTTTGGACCCTAGCTCATTTATGCTAGAGGGACACCTGTGTGTTTGGTCCTGGGCTCGGTGGCCATCTAGGAATGCCTCCCAAACCTAGACATTTCTGAAAACTAGACACCTATACAACTAAATTTGTGGTTTGAAGGGGATTCTGGATGAAAAACCGTCAGAGGAACAATGCACACCACATCTCCCTGGACTGCCCTGTGTGTCTAGTTTTCAGAAATGTCTGGGTTTGGTAGGTTTACTCAGATGACCACCGAGCCCAGGACCAAAAATGCAGGTGCCCCCTTGCAAAAACAGGTCATTTTGTGATAGATCATTTGGGGCCCTTCCCTGTTGCGGGCACTTGGGCCCCCATAAAGGTGATGCACTGTTTTTCCCTGGAGACTTGGGGGAATGCTGGGTGTGGAACTTTGTTGCCACCTGCAGAAGTCAGTTCTTTTGCTCACAGAAATGCAAGGAAAATGTGTTTATTAGGAAACGTTTGCTGGGGATTCTGGATAAAAATAACCTGGTGAGAGTCATGCAAGTCATGCACCCCTGGACTCCCCTGGCTGTCTAGTTTTAAAAAATGTGTAAGTTTGCCTCAATGCTGGCTGAGCTAGAGCCAAAATTCACAGCTATCCGTAATGGCAATAAAAACCACAAAAAACAAGGAGTTCCTAGTAAGGGCCTTCTTAACGCCACAGATATAACTCTGTTACTACTTTGTTAAAGTTAATCCTCCACTTACACTGGTTGGTTTTGGTCCCTCCAGAAATCATGGCTTCAAAGCACAAATACTTATTAAAGTATCTGAACATTAAAACCAATACTTCGGAAGGTGACCCATAAAGCCACATTAAGGCACCAACCACTTTGTGGTCCATTTACATGCCATTCACGCAACACACACAAGACTTTCATACCACTGGCCACGGGACCAACTCAACCAATCAGTACACTCACACCAACTTACTGCCACCCTGCAAGGGCCCATCACATTCATATGCCACAGTGTTAAAAATTGCAGGAATCGCTGTTAGCATGAGCTAAAAGCCATTTTGTTCTTGGCAGCCATTTTAGTTAAAAACAAAAGTGGTTCTGTTGGGTAGCAGCAAGAATTGTTTTGAAAGAAGGCTAGGTCAGCTCATTACACAATAAAGTAAACCTCTCTGAAAACAAATAAAGTTCAAATCTTTATATAACAAAACACAATCTCAAATATGCAGGAATTACTTCATTCCGTTTTACGTTTCATTTAAATGCTAAAACATGTGGTGAAGAGTGACTGTTGGTAAACAAAGTGACCAGTGCATTAAATTCAGTGACACGTATATACAAATGTATACAGGGGGGGAGTTCTTTTGTTGGAAGGCCAGAGTTTTGAGTTAATACTCCAAGGAAAACAGATGGTTGCTGTGCAAGTTCCTGGAGGTATCTTGACCAATATTGAGCGTCGACGTTTCGACCCTGATGCGCCCCAGTCGGTGGTCGCGGCGGGTCTTTATCAAGACAGAGGGAGGGGGGGTATTGGGGTCTGGTAAGGCAGGAGGATATATCACACCCTGGAGGGGAGCCGGTAGGTCAACCCCGAGTGTTTCAGCGATTAAGATCCGAGTGCGATCAACTGCAAAGGAGCTTGCAGTTGATCGCACTCGGATCTTAATCGCTGAAACACTCGGGGTTGACCTACCGGCTCCCCTCCAGGTTGTGATATATCCTCCTGCCTTACCAGACCCCAATACCCCCCCTCCCTCTGTCTTGATAAAGACCCGCCGCGACCACCGACTGAGGCGCATCAGGGTCGAAATGTCGACGCTCAATATTGGTCAAGATACCTCCAGGAACTTGCACAGCAACCATCTGTTTTCCTTGGAGTATTAACTCAAAACTCTGGCCTTCCAACAAAAGAACTCCCCCCTGTATAAATTTGTATATACGTGTCACTGAATTTAATGCACTGGTCACTTTGTTCACCAACAGTCACTCTTCACCACATGTTTTAGCATTTAAATGAAACGTAAAACGGAATGAAGTAATTCCTGCATATTTGAGATTGTGTTTTGTTATATAAAGATTTGAACTTTATTTGTTTTCAGAGAGGTTTACTTTATTGTGTAATGAGCTGACCTAGCCTTCTTTCAAAACAATTCTTGCTGCTACCCAACAGAACCACTTTTGTTTTTAATCACGCTTACCCAGGTTCTGAAGGACACAGGGTTACCCCTTTTTGTGTATAACAGCCATTTTAGTTAGCCATGTGCTCGCCATATGCTTTCTCCCTCTACCAGAGCCTTACACTTGCTCAGAAAGGCCTAGCTGGTAGAATGCACCTGCTCCTAGTGTAGAACAGTCAGGTTATTCTTACTGATGAGTTCAGTTTAGTCTCCCCTCCCACTTTGTTGAGCAAGCAAATTTTGTATACCCATATTATTCAATGACCATGCTTGTATGTGCCAGGACCTCCCCTTGGTTTTATGCTGACTATGTAACAAATGCATATATAAGGTCCCTGTTCTCTGTGCTCCTTAGACTGTCTCTTACAATGACCTGTGGGTACTGTATGACGCAGTTTCCCTCATGTGAGGTTAATAAATACGTTTTTTATATTACAGCTTCCGTGCCAATTTCTTCTTTGTTGGTTTAAGGACCAGGTATATCAGTGAACCCCTTAGAAGGTTTCTATTTCTTCAAATGGTGCCCAAACGTGGACCTCATCAGAGAAGCGGCTATCCAAGGGAGTGGTCTTGATAGGAAACAGGAATCTACTGAGGAGGACAGGACAGGACACTACTGAGGAGGTAACCTGCGCACGGAGATTCTTTGTCTCTGCAGCCCAGTATATTTCTGGTCTTCCTGATTTGATCCTCCAAGTGTTTGCCGCTCCCGACTGAGCAATTCTTTGGCGTGAGTATTCTAAAACGACCGTTAGGTCACTCAGAACTTGGCAGTGAGAGGCTGGAGATTTGAGCTTGGTAAGGTTGTCGACATTTGATTGCTTGTTTGGCCAAAAAAGCAATTTATGTAGACAGGTAATGAGGAGATTTTTCTCTAACTTTTGAAAACTTGAACGGCACACTTTGAGTTAAGTGCCACTTGGCGAATAATATTGTATATGCTGCAATATTCCTGGCATGCCTGTTTCAAGCGCACATCGAAGAATGTTCTACTTTCTTGGAGGTACCAATGTGAATCTTGAACGAACTCAGCCGGTTCTCCTAGATAGGATGCCTAAATAGGTTTAGGTATAAAAAGGTATTTCTTCCATGGTGACTAAATACACCATGGAACTAAATATGTACATAAAAAGGATCCTAGTCTGCGCACTTAGTAACATTCATAAGTGGTGATACGCAGAGTGATTTTTTGTGTTTAGCCAGCCAAAACTGGTAACTTTGGTGTATTTAAGCTTCTTGAACATGGAAAAGTCTTTGGCCCATTTTTGCGCAGTCTTTTCAACTACTTTTAAGAGCTTTCTTTGTAAATATAACTTACAATTAATATTTACAAATGGTTTGGTTTCAGTACAGTCTGTGGGCTGTCTTTTGTTTCTGTTCGATGTGTTTTGATTTGTGGGTTAATTGTGTGTTTGAATGTCTATGTGGTTTGTGGTTTGACATTGGTGGTACTTGTGTGAGTGAGTAGCGATTGGGCTCTTTGTGTAAAAATGGCTAGCCTTAAGCGTGCTGTATTGTGTGTTCTGAGTGTATGACCCCCTTCTGAACTTGTCTGGAATGAGCTCAATGTGGTTTTTTGTCTTTTCATCATTCTGTTATGCAAAATGTCATTGAATGAATTACATGTAAAGAAAAATCCAGAAATGAAATTATGTAACATATGCTAAATAGCTGCATGCTACTATTAAAATTGAAAAAGTAAGAAACTATACATGTGTGCAAATTGCCACAATGCTAAAGATAAAATTAGAATTCACATTCAATAGGAATAAAATAGGCCTCATAGAAAGGAAGAAAATATACAAAATTGTGTGCTTTACAATAACTAGGACTAAAATACAAAATGTTACAGCATTTATCCTTATATATTAATGTTAAAAATGCATTCACATCATCTGAGTGAATTGGTTGTTGCTGAAATAAACACGACATTACAGAACGATAGATTTGTGCTGGCTTGAAAGGCATGAGATGTTGGCGCCTGCAGGTCAGAGAACAGCTATGTCAATAACACATGGCTATTCTTGGTCCCAAGCCACATGGAAACTGCTGGGTCAACTAGATCTTAGGTAAGTGCAAACCTGGTATAAAGGCTTGCATTAAAGACTGCTGATTTGAAAAGTTAGAAAAGACAGTTTCATTATTTTGGATAACAGAGAAAGAGATTAAAAGAAGGGATTTTCTTTCTTATTGCCATTTTAATAAGAACATCCGTGGTTCTTATGTTAAATAATTACTGTCCTTTAAAAGTAACGCAAACTTTTCATGTTTCAGTAAGGCTTTTTTACTTAGTGTTAAAAATGAATGCATTTAAAGGTGATAGGAAAGGAATGAGGCTTGCTTTTCATATGTGGAACCATCAAAAGGGTTGGTGATCATTATAAAAAAAAATGACTATATGAGGACATTTGTTTTGTTAAAAATAATTGCACTAAAAATCGTTTTTGATCCTTATAATAGCTAATACTCCTACTGTGAATAATATATGACTCCTAGCATCAAAGTTGGAATTTTAGCAGTATTTTAACGACAATGTGGGGAATAAAATGTGCAATGTCACTTTACCCAGGCATACAAAACACATTTTGTGAGGTGTCCCTTATACATTTCTGATCCCTCATCTCTGGGATATCTAGAGGACACTCTGGGGGTCCCTAATATGCCACAACATTGTAGGTTATCCATTTTTAAGTGCCCCTACCACCAAAGTCGAATTTGGGCAAAATTTACTTTTTAAAAGCAGTTCTGCCACTCAGGGCAGTTTTCAAACTGATCTCAGGCTTAAGTAATGCACACATGTAAGTATAGAACAAACAGCTGCCCTCTATACTGCTAGAAAAGCACACCACACACTGCACACAAATGAAAATAAGTATAAAAAAACCCAGCAGAAGTTATCATCCTACCTTTAAATTATTGGCAAACAGGTACGGAACAGGACTGCCTTTCAGTTGTCAGTCTCCAGAGTTCCTTTGAATTAGAAAAACTGCATGGGAAAGCCTTGCACAAAATAGGACAGCTGGTAAGGGTTAGAAGTCAAGTGCTGCATTTAGCAGCCTAGCAGGACTAAGAGCAAGGTTTGCTTTGACACTTCGAACTCTGAAAAATTCTGAAAGACAAGATGACAGCGCAGGGAGAGAAAGAGAAGCTTTGCTTACTATTTTTGGCAAAAGAAGGTTTTTGCGCAGTCATATGAACAGAAGGAAAGATAGTGGTGTATGTGGGCCCTGATTAGAGCATAGCTCTGCCATGTATATAACAATAATGGTTTTAGCTTAAAGATTACTGTGCAAGGGCTGAGATAAGGAGGCAATGGGATTTAGTTTGCATTCATGTGCCCTCATGTTACACTAGTACAATTGATAAAGGAATTGGTGATGGTTAATAATGTTTCATAGCTACCTCAAAGTGCTATTTACATCCTACAAGTTTGTTTGTGCCCAGTTGCCAAAAATAGGGGTAGATAGAGTCGACGGAAGGTAAACCTGTTTCAGGTTTCCTACTGTCGAAATGGGGGATGGAGGTTAGCTCCTCTGCAAATTAAGTGTAGGCAAATTTATGTTTTCTCTCTCTTTTTCTCACTCTCTTTTGAGCCTGTCTAAGCTGTCTAGGAAATGGCCATGAGACATTTAATTGGCTATTCAGTAATATTGTTTGAAAATAGTTAGAATTAATAAAATGAATAAATAAATATGCCATGTTACTGCCCATCCTATCTGATGAAATTATGAAATGATGAGTAGTCTAGGTTGCTGTTCCCTTATTTGAACTTTAAGGGGAACTAGATGTGGGTAGTTTTTATTCTAAAAGTCTCAGGTGATAACACCATTATTGTTTATGTTTTTCTCATGTTATATACAGTTTTGCAAGGGCATTGTTAGTCTTTTATTAGCTAGTCTGTGTAAATAAGCTGACAGCCCTCATTAGAGCTGATGTTGCATAGTTTGGATTGTGTAAAGTAGAATGCAGGAAAGACACCCATGTGATCCTCTGCCAACATTTTTAACAGAAATTATTGTTTTATAGGAGTTTGTTTGTCACAACATGTTCTGCTGGAGAAATTTATGTACCCACTATGTTGAAGTCATTTTAGTTCTTTATGTAATAAGAATCCCTTTTAAATTAGCGGTTTTAGATGTTCCTGCTGCATCTATAACATGAGAGCATTGTCCTAAGCATACAATGTAGGTGTCCTTATGAAAGAGAAATAATTTTAGAAGGGTCTGCAGTCCTGCACAAGTAGTGAAAGGTTATGACTTATGAAACACAAGCTTGTTAAGACAAGAAGCACAAAAGAATGCTTGGTCTAAGAATTCCCTTTCTTGAGGTTTTTCAGATGAATAATATAGGAATAAAGTCAAAGTCAAAGTTATGTTTATTATGATCGTAATCTTTAAACAAGCATAAAAGGCAATACCATGAGTTTAAAATGTCCACATAAAAATTGATAAAATCATTAAACGAGTGCTCTAATATTGATTAAAAAAACTCTTACGCACCCTTATAATTTCATATCACACCCATACAATTGTAATTATAACAAAATAGAATATATTATCTCTTTTAAAACAGTCTCATTTCCTTACATCAAGTATATATTTCATTGGGTAAGAAACATAGGATCCTACAGATTACTCCTTTCCTCTTAATAGGCTCTGTACCGCCTTTATGTATTTACCTAGGGCAATTGCAATATCAATGGTGGGCATTTCAGTTAAGAGGATAGCCGCCTGCGCCCTTGATCTTATATCATGTTTTAAAAATACTGGGCGCAGCCATAGTTTCCGCTGTTCTAGTAAAGTTAGACAGTCAAGAAGAATATGTACAAGGTCGCCTTTGGAGCCCAGGTTACACCTGCAGCACCCTTTATGATCTAACATTTTTGATTTTAGGTTTTTGTTTATTACCCAGGGGTTGATCCCAATCCGCAACCTTAATATCTCCTGCCTATAGCAGCGGTTTGGTAAGATGTCAAGGTAAGCAAACCCATTCTCATTTGACCAAGAGTTCAACATGAATTCTACTGATTTTTTCTTTACTAAATAGCCCATGTCAGTCTTTCTCGAGACTTCCTTTCCGTTCAATTTCAGCTCCCTCTTTGTACAGGCTAATTGGTGCGTTTCCTGGTTTACCTCCACCTTTAGCCTTTTACAGACCTGTATCATTCTTTCTCTACAAGCTTTTGCCCAATTTAGGTCGCTGTTTTGGATTTCTTTCCTGCACCATTGTGCAATTTTTTGACCTTCTGTCTCTTCCAAACGTTTCCAAAGTCTGATTATTGCAGATTGTATTTGTACCTCATTCTCTATTCTTATGGCTTGGACCATAGATGATTGTGGGAGAGATAAAAGGCTTTTGAGGCATTTCCCTTCTTTCAGGTCCCAGGCTCCCTTACCGCTCAAATAAAGGATTTCTGCTCCATATAGGACCTGTGAGGGTATCATTGCGTTAAAGACTTTCAAAAGTGGACGGTGCGACAGATCACCGTAGTCTCGATTAAACATTTTCAGACCACAAATAGAGGTATGAGCTTTTGCTTTTTGTGCTTCCAAATGAGTACGCCAATTTAGTGACTTATCAAACCATATACCTAGGTAACGATATTCTTTTACCGTCTCCAGTTTAAGATCCCCTAGGTACCAATTGAATTTACTTGTCTTTTTCCCAAAGCATAAAGTTTTTGTTTTATCTAAGTTTACTGTTAAGAATTTCCTAACACAGTATACATTAAATGCGTTCAGCTTTCCTTGGAGGCCTATCTCGGTCTGGTCTACTATTACCAGATCGTCTGCAAAAAGTAGGCAGGGCACCTTTTTTCCGTCCATTCTAGGGCTTGCACTACCTTCTACCTCTAGATAGGCCGGTAGGTCTGACAGAAATATGGAGAATAACTGTGGTGCCAGAACGCAACCCTGTCTTAGGCCATTATCAATGGGTATTTTTTGCGTCAGTGTACCCACGGTATCCCTAATTACTTGAGCCCAGTTTCCTTGATGTAATTCCTTTATTATAGTCAGGAGATCTTTGGGAATTTTTACCTTCATTAGTGTTTACCATAGGCAGTCCCGATCTACTGAGTCGAAGGCGGCTCGGAAGTCAACGAAACAACAGCATAATTTGCCGTTTTGTTCCGTTGACTTCTTTGCCATTGCCCACAGTGCGAAACCATGGTCTATTGTGGAGTGCCCCTCCCTAAATCCTCCTTGTTCTATAGGTATGATTTGGAACTCCTTAGCCAATGCGTTAAGTTTATTTAGCACAATTTTTGAGAAAACCTTCTCTTCTATATCTAGGAGGTTAATCAGTCTGTAGTTTTGTGGTGCCTCCATGCTCCCTTTCTTATGGATTGGCCGGATTACTGCGCCTTTCCAGTTGGATGGCATTATGCCTTCTGTTAATATTATATGAAACATCTGGGCAAAAAACTTTGCCCACCACTTTACTTCTGACTTTATTATTATTGCGGGAAGGTTGTCTGGTCCTGTCGCACGAGTTAGGTTAAGTTCTCTTATTACATGCTCTACTTGCTTCTCGTTAAACTCAGATTTAAGGTCTTCAGATATTTCCTGCCATTTTTGGTGCTCTACATGGTTACGAGGAGTTCGTACCCTGTACAATTCCTTTATATACTCCTCCCAGGCTGCCTCACTGACCACACATTTCATTTCTCCGTCTGTCGGACCAGAGGCTGCCTTTACCATTTTCCAGAATTGTCTTAAGTTTTTTTCCTCAATTGCATCTAGCAGGTTCAGCCAGCATTTTTCTTTATATGACCTTTTTGCATCATTTACCATTTTTTTAAAATCTGCTTTCAGCTTGTTTATACGTTTCTGTCTCTCAAGGGTGAAGTTCTTTTTTTGCCTTCTTTGTGCTACTCGTATCTCCCTTTTTTTAGATTGGCACTCGACAGAGAACCATTTCACTCCGCTGACCGGGGGTTTAGGGCTATTCTTTTTGTCCTTTTTTAATTCTATTCTTAGACACTGAACTACTTGGTCTATCTTCTCTATGTACCCTTCCAGGTTTTTACTTTCTAAGTTTCCTAGTTCCACCTTAGCTTGCATAGCCTTCAATTTTTCCTGGTATTCCTCGGTAAGTCGTGTCGTTACCCGTTTAGGGTACTCGACATCCTGTGGGATCACATTGCCTCTAGGCATCTTACTTCCCCCAGATATCGTTAGGAACAAAGGATTATGGTCACTAACTTCTTTTTGTTCTATTTTGAAGTCCCGTACTAAATGGAAGTTCCAGGCTGGCATAAACATATAGTCAATTGGACAATTCTGTAGGCCTATTTTAAAGGTCTTCCCTGCTGGGCAGTCTGTCTTCATTCTACCATTCAGACATTGGAGACCCCTACCTCCTAGGAAATGTATTAGTTCTGTTTCCTGTTTCGAGGGCTCACCTGCTGGAAAACTAGCATGGTTTATTCCATACGCTTCTAACAGTTCTCTATTCCAGCGGTCGGCCTTCTTTGGATTTAATTTATGGTTAAAGTCTCCCATAATTATCAGTGTATCTGAAGCATACTTTTCTAAAAGAAGGTCCATGTCCTCTGTAAAATGTCCCATCTCCCTCTCATACTCTACTGTGTTATCCCACTGCATATATACATTCATCACAGTCAACATTTTGTATTTTATTTCCAAGGTCAACAGTTCTAGTCTACAAACCAGTATCCATTTACATTTCATTTTTAACGAAGTTACTTCTCTCAATACTTTTGTTGAGACTAGTGTCATTAAGCCCCCAGACGGACGACCAAATCTTTTTCTCGTGGCCGGGCGATTCAATTGTAGATAACCCTCGATGATTGGGGTTTCGTCGCATGACCGTCCGATATTACTGCGGCAGTGGTGATTCAAGGGCCTATTGCCGGATGCCAAATTGATTTATGCATCCAGGACGGAGGATTAAGCTTCTTCTCTCATATATCTTTTGCTGGATGCCATATTGATTTATGCATCTAGGACGGAGAACTAAGTTTCTGCTCCACTAGTACATTTCTGCACAAGCGCTCAGAAAGTATTAACTCCTGTGTGAATTGGATACACCTTTTAACTATTCAATATTGAAATTTATTGTGAGCACGCAAAGAATTACTCTGACTGCTCTGTTCTGGTTTTGAATACAGATCTCTGACGCTCTTCCAATTGCTTTGTCCTGATGATGACCGCAATTTATGACTACGGTCGAAACGCCGTCGACGAATATGTGGCATATGAACTGTAGAGGGCACATAATTTCTGTATATGTTGCATCCCTTCTTATATACCACAATTATTGTTTGCCACTTGTTTGGTTTTTGTATATGTTTTGCATTTAAAAACCAGCAATTACCTGTTGAGCGCGTTATTTATAATACATTTTCTAATTTATTTGGTGACAGTTTTGATTTACATTTCCTTCTTGACTCCTGGTTTCTTTTCCTTTTTTTCTTTTTTGTCCCTTCTCCTTCTTTTTCTTCCTTGTTCAAAAATATCTTTTCTGGTGTTCAAATTGATTTTGTTTAAATTGTGATTTGTTATTTGCCTGAACTGTTGTTCGGAATACTCAAGTCTCTTGTAGGCAGGCAATTTGCACTTTATTTACTACTTCTTTAACATATTCTCGCTTTAGCTCATTGCCTAAGCCATTTATATTCCATGTAAGGAGACTTAGACATTGCGACACCCCCCCCATCCTATTCTACCTCACTTAGGCCTCCCTCTTCTACCCCTTCCTGCGTATAGTTCTCGTTTAGATCTCCCACATAACTGCTACTTAGAGACCAGTTGTCCCATGAGGCATCGTTTTCTGCATTGTTTATCACTATATTCATGCAGCTCCGGTTTTCTGCATTATCTCTACATAGCTTTACTTGTCTCCTCCCCAGACCTGCATGGTATTTTAGAAAGGTACTGCTCGAGAGGCCTTTCACTTCCCTCTCTGGTATTACTCTTATTCCCATTTGGTTTATCTCGCTGGTGGCTTTTAAGATTGCCATTTTTACCAGGTCTGAGTACAGTGACACCTTAGTTATTTCTTTGCCATTTTTATTTTCTTCAAAGCCAACTTGCCTTAGATCCCTTGTATTGATCCCACTCAGGCTGCTGCATTTGGCGAAGGCGGTCAGAATCTGTGCCCTATTTAAGGGGTTCGTATTTCTAACCGTCTTTCCCCTTTTCACAGCTTGTAGTTGTTCCAAGTATACCCACTTGTTATTATCCACCTCTAATATTTTCTTGGGAGTTTCATATTTTAGCTGTCTGCTCTTTATTCTCCCTGGTGGTGGCCTATGACTTTCCACTTCTGCTAGATCTCGGGGGTGTGGACTAACAACTCTTTGGCCACTTTTGGGTTGTCCTGGAGCTATCCTTATTTTCTGCTTTACAGTATGAGTTGTTGTAGGTTTATCCTTCAACTCCTTACTTCTCCCATTTTTCCTAAGTACTAGCGGGGTCGTTGTTGTTTTGGACACCGATGCCGGGTGTCCAATCGGTACATAGGTTGGGGCAGATGCATTTAAGCCTGGCTGTGGTTCCCCTTCTAGTTTCTTCCCTTGTCTCTTTGCCGAATGGTACGGGGCCCGCCTCTTACCATCCCTATTTCTAGTGGGAGCTACTGCATACACCCCTTGCCTTTTTATCAGCATTGGGCGTCTAGAAATATATACATTATCTGATGCCTCTACCGCTTCATTTACTATACTTTGTTCTATTGGTTGGGGTATGACTACTAAATTTGCCACTACTGCATCTGCGGGGTCATTCTCTACACTTTCTTCTATAGGCTGGGGGGTGACTATCATATTTGGCATTTGTCTCTTGATCCCCACCAGTTCCTCTCCAATCTTTTTTAAGAGCAGTTTCTGTGCTTTCAACACTCCATTATTTGATAGTATTACTTCTAAAATTCCTTGGAGTGTCTTCTGTAACATCAATATTAGTTCCATCAAGGAAGATGTGGGAGTTATAGAAAGGACCGAATACTGTGGGTTGTTTATTTCTGGGTTTGCTTGATTTTCCGTTCTTTCAACATCCTGCTCTGAGTGTTTTTTTCAGACATTTACTTCCTGCAGGGGTTGATCTCTCGCGTCTCCCCAGACAAAACTCGGGCTCTGAGTTTTATTTCCCCTTTGCCTTTCATTTTCAGTGGATTGTAACGAGAACATTTTTGGAGATGAAGAAAGCAGAGGCGCTGCTATTTGAAGATTTTGGCTCAGAAGGGTAAGGTTTATTAGTATTGGGTCCTCCCCTCCTTCCTCTATATCTATAGATTGTTCATCGGGAAGTTCTCCCAGTTCTTTCCTTATTTGGTTCTCTTCCTCTGCCCCCGCCTCTTCTCTGTCCTCCACGCCATTTTGTTCCTCGTCTTCTACGTGTTCCAAGTTTATTACTGGCTCTATAGATTTGTAGTGTTTCCCTACAAAGTCCTTTATAGAATTGGAGGCGGCCAGGTTATCTTTCCGTTTAGTAGTTGTTTTAGTGCAATCCCTTTTGGCTTGCGGTACATTTTTGGTTGCCCTTTTAAGTTTTCTTTTCTTACGTCGCCCCTTGCTGTTGTCCGTAGCAGAGGCCTGGCTTTCCTGGGTCTCTTCCAGTGATATTGAGTCCGCCATTACTTTACTCTTCCCTAAGCTATCGTCTTTGCGCACTTTTTGCCCTTTTTTCGGGGCCATCTCATGGGGTAGTAATGCCTTTAGCTGCGATGCTGCTATAAATTATTTCACAGTTCTGTTCAGAAATGACTCATAGGTATACACTAGTTCTTTCACTTACCTCTGTTGTGCCTTGTGTCTGCCAGCCTGCCTTGCCGTTCTTGTTGTCCTCTCCGAGGTATCTCTCCTACTATTGCACCTTCTCTCCTAGGCTCCTTGCACCTCAGGTGCCTTAGGTACTGACTAGGTGCAGTCACGCTATCCGGGGTCCAAGCTGTAGCGCTATCCGAGGTCCGGGCTGTGCCCCCCCCCAGCGCTGCTGCACCACTGACTGGCGTGCCTCTGGTATGTCCTGATGATGATCCTGTCGGTGTCCTGTCGATGTCCTGTCGGTGTCCGTGCAGCGCTCCCGCTACTTTTCTTTCACAGGGCTGGAGAGCTGCAGAGTGGGGGAATGCTGAGAAATGGCTCCGGGGGGTGTTTTAGACGCACAGTGTCCGCGTCTCCGAGCTTGTCTGGCCCCCGTGTCCCGCACGCTTCCTCACAACGTTAGGACTCCCGGCGGCGGTTTCCTGTCGACCGGCGTCCAGTGCTCCTGCTCCGTGGTGCTCCGTGCGTTCGCGTTAATCGCGTTGGTCTGACTCCGACTCGATTGTTCAGGCTGCGTCTCTGGAAAGGCAAGGCTAGGCGTGGCTAGGCGCAACAGAGAACACACTAATATAGGAATACCCAAATATAAAGATTTAGAGTATGTTTGTATTGTTTTTCTTTTTTCCTCAGAATTTAGTGAATGAACACGGACTTCCTTAGCTGCTTAAAATAGTGTGATAGGTCAAGTTTTTTTTTAACTCTCAGATAGATGAAGAGGTTCTTGGGTGCCTTGCTAATGTATGGGGTGCCCCAAGACTAGGAAGTATTCTGAGACTATCCTCTCTGTTGATAGATTATTTGTATGCCTTGTCTAAAGACCTTTTGTTTGCTCCACCAATAGATATTTGCTGCCTTACAACCATTGCCAGAGGGACCCGGACATCAGATCCAGCCTGGGGAGTCAGCACCAGTCCAGCTTGAAGCCAAGGTTAGGGTAACCAGCACAGGCGTTGCTGGCAACTAGGACCTCAGTGAAGGCGGAAGCACTGGGGTGCGAAGTGTGTACCCCTGTCACTGTCTTGGGCGAAAGACAGGGTCACAAATCAGAAAGAAGTCATGGATCCAGTTTCTGATGCCCAGCTGAGAGAGTCACAGACCGACAAGGATGGCAAGGAGGCTTTTGCTTGAGGTGATCCCCTTTGAAACAAGGGTTGCTTCAGGCCTCTGAGTCCTGGTCCCAAAGTGAATGCTAATCTGCGCCTTTGTTTGTTGATCAAGGGATACCTGGGCACACTGGGTACAATCTGTGACCCCAACAAAAGAGCAGTGCGCCAGCGGAGCAATACCGGAGTTGGGGAAGGACTCGAGTTTAGGGTACAGGTGCTGTGTCTCTGGTGCCTGTTAGATTAAAGTGAAGAAAACTGGTGCACTGCCTGAGACACTGGACAGGATCATTGAGGGTACTTACCCCAGAAGGTGATTGCCCTATCCTGAAAGAAAGACTTTTTCTTCTCAAACTGAGCCGTGATTGTTTTTTTGAGTTACAAGTTCTGCAGTTCCACCGTGGGAACAACAAGAGTCTGCCTGTGAGGCTCAAACGGACACAGGGAGAAGACTCCCCTTTGGCTGGTTGTACAGCGGCTTCAATTTCCCAAGGATTATTTTTTGTTAGTAATGTACCCTTTCGGTCGTCCCATTTTTGAGGAGGAGCAGCCCTTTGCGGCTCCTCATCCTAATTTTAATGGCCCTGTCTGGTTCTCCTTATTCTCCTGGAGCCAGGATTGTTTTTGTGATAATATGTCTGACTGCTTTAATATTTGCATTAGGAATAATGTTTATTCTGCAAGAGAAACGTTCTTCTGGGCAGTTGACAAATGTTACTTTGCCCTTTCCTTGAGTATATTGAGGAAACGGGCTAATTATCTGAAGCACAGTACGGCTTCAGAAAAGGGATGGGCACCATAGACCAATGCCTAAACCTGCAGTTACTAATAGGGAAATACACGGTGGCAAAGAAGGGAACACTCTTTTTGTGCTTCATGGACCTGTCCTCGGCTTTTGACCGAGTGAACAGGTCAAAGCTGTGGTCCATTCTCCTAACCCTTGGAGTTGACAGTAACATCGTCCATTTTTTAGCTGATCTACACAGGGACTTATTTGCCACCGTGAGATATGACCAACAGGGTAGCTGCACTGAAGGGATACCGATTGCCTCGGGCATTAGACAAGGCTTTATTTTGGCACCACTGCTATTTACATTATATATTAACAGCCTAGACCACACCTTAATTGCCTCCAGTAAGGATATCCCCCGTGTAGGGAAACGCATTACTTCCGCTTTGTTATACTCGGATGACGCCGCACTTCTAGCTAGAACGGCGGTAGGACTCCAGCTACTCTTGAATTCCTTTGCAGCCTTCATGAGATCACTGGACTTGGGCATAAACTTTGCCAAATCCCATGTAATGGCCATTGGGCAGAGAAATATAAAGGTGAGAACCATGTATTGTGAAGGGAACATATTAACTAAGGTTTCAACTTTCCCCTACCTAGGAGTCTTATTTGACGATCGTGGCACGTGGGGCACCCAAATCCTAGCTAAAAAACACATCCTGATCAGGGCCACGTCGGCAGTTCTAGGTTTCACGAGGAAACTAGGAGCAAGACCAATGAAGGCACTTTTTCAAATATATAGAGCAAAGTGTCTCTCACTCGCAATCTACGGGGCAGACCTGTGGGGCATTAAAAACGCCAAGGCAATTCAGATAGTCGAGGACAAGTTCTTAAAAAATATCTTATCTGTCCCGCAATCAACAGCCAATTACAACGTCCACCAGGAATGTGGAATTGGCTATGCTGAAGACGTTATTGCAGTAGCCCCGCTCCTGAAATAGATATTGACCTGGTTAAACCCCGATTTATTATTAAATCATTATATCTTGAAAGACTGCATGTCACTTGATTATGGGCTTCACATTCCCTGGCTCAATTATGTCCATAAGTTGTCGCACAAGCTGGGTAGACCAGAACTTTATTATCACCCAGAAAAATTATCTAAGGCAGACATAAAATGGACTAAGGTAACATACTATCGTATTGCTACTGCAGATAGAGAAGAGAGAAAGGCAACAGTAAGGGCCCACCAGTTGCAAAAAACCACATTAGACATGGAACCTTACTTGAGCATTGTCACAAATCCCAACCATCGTTTTTTACTGACAAGATTCAGATTGAATCAGCTTCATTATTTGTTTGGTGAAAAGCTAGGGTGGAAGAGGCCCGAAGATCTTGGGGTCTGCTCCTGTGATAACTTCTCTGAGCAGGACACTTTGCACCTCATGTTTTTTTGTGACCACCTGACTGATATTAGGAAGCGTTTTATCATCCCAATCCTAGCCAACAAAGGTTTCATGCAAGCTAGGCCAGCCTTAATCTATCTTCAAATGCTGACAAATGTTTGGGACATTTTTAATATTGCTAACTTTCTTGCTGCTGCTATTAGAACCCTAAAGAGACTGAATTGATAACATGAAATAATGTATGCTGTCGCAATATAGTTTTAAGCTGAAATATAAGTACAAATGGTTTTATTTGTAATTTTAACATGTATATGGTAGTGTATTAATTGTTCTTAATCATGTTTTTTTATTCAATGTGCAAAATTGTTTTATAGTATACTTTTATGGTTTGTTTTTAAACCGAATAAAGTGAATTGACCGACTGACTGAGTATATTAATTGATACTCTAGCCCTCATAAAAGGAACAGTGGAAAAGTCTATTGAAAATGTTTTTTACATAGAGTTGGACTAGATGGTTCTAGGATTTGCTTTCTGCTTAGGGTTGAAAAATATTGATAGTTCTGTTTGTAATAATAGCCATTACTCTCTTCTGCTATCTGTATGGTAATTATGACCCAATGCTCTGTTCCCTTTGTTCTCCTGCTTATACCTTATATATACCCGCTTGATGAAATGTTTAGAATGAAAAATGCCCACCTAGCAATGGATTAGTATATTGATGAATTCATGGGAATAAATGTACAAAATATTTGCTATGTTCCTACTAGATCATAGGAATGTCTTTAGCTTATGCTAAAATGACTATCCGTTAAAGATTGCAGGAATCGCTGTTAGCATGAGCTAAAAACCATTTTGTTCTTAGCATCCATTTTAGTTAGCCATGTGTTCGCCAAGTGCTTTCTCCCTCTTCCAGAGCCTTGAACATGCTCAGAAAGGCCTAGCTGGTAGACTGCACCTACTCCTAGTGTAGAGCTGTCAGGCTATTCTTACTGATATGTTCAGTTTAATCTCCCCTCCCACTTTGTTGAGCAAGCAAATTTTGTATACTCATATTAGTCAATAACGATGCTTGTATGGACCTCCCCTTGGTTTTATGCTGACTATGTAACAAATGCATATATAAGGCCCCTGTTCTCTGTACTCCTTAAACTATCTCCTACAGTGGCCTGAGGGTACTGTATGACGCAGTGAGGTTAATAAATAAGTTTTTTATATTACAGCTTCCGTGCGAATTTCTTTTTTGTTGGTTTAAGGACTAGGTGTATCAGTGAACCCCTTCAAAGGTTTCTATTTCTTCAAGAGGACGGAATCAGTTTGACTACCTTTTACCACCTGTCAAGTAACACACTCCTTCTTTCTAAACAGTACTGAACGCACGCAGACTAAGGCAAACATGCGGGGGAATTTTCCAAAGTTAACACCAGAACCTGGGCTGCTATGGGAATTCAGAAGAGCATATTATCAAGCCCATTATCGCCGC
Source organism: Lissotriton helveticus (assembly GCF_964261635.1). Taxonomy (NCBI): domain Eukaryota; kingdom Metazoa; phylum Chordata; class Amphibia; order Caudata; family Salamandridae; genus Lissotriton; species Lissotriton helveticus. The sequence continues at coordinate 1,260,485,714 of NC_136069.1, forward strand.
TTTAGCTGCAGTTTCCTACTGCTAAAATGGCAATAATTTTATCGCCGTTCTTGATAATATGCCCCGTAATGCTTCAGCTCATTTACTCACATCTACATAATTCTAAACTCTCATTTTATTTTTTCTTTTGCAGATTACCAATCGGACACCTTTTAGAATCCATTTCACAATTTGTTTATAACATTGTTTGTTAAAGTTATTTTTCTAGTTCTAACATAGTTATAATTGAGTTTCGTTTATATTTATTGTTTAATAAAAGTTAATAAAAAAAACTACATACTTCTTTTATTTTGTGGGGGAGGGGTATGAAGGTCCACAATAAAAATAATGTTGAAATACTATAGTAAGATGTTCAAGACTAGGATTGAAAAACTACTGAGTTCTAACTAACAGATATAATAAAAACAACTGTGAAAAACGACTAAAATGGCGGTGGACGGAGTACGTAATCAACGTTTGGCGCCTCGGCACTACCTTTCAAATAAATATAGAAAAAATATGATTATGAATACTGTACAAAAGTACAGCAGCGGATGACACACATGAACCGGGAAAAGAAAGCGACAGATTTACCACCTGCAATAAAGAAAGGTTTGCTTGTTGAACTTGAAGAAAAAGAAAACTTGGACTTCGAAACGACGCTGCGCATGCGTAGAGAGTACAACTGCTACACAAAAAAAGGAAAGCTTTACATACTATCATAGAAAAGAAGGAGCATATTATCAACAAAAGGCGATACGTTATCGCCGCTTTTATCAACAGGAAACTGCCGATAAAGCGGCGATAATGTGCTTGATAATAGGCCCTGGTAACTTCCCATAGCAGCCCGGGTTCTGGTGTTAACCTGGGCTGCTATGGTTATTCACAAGGGCATATCATCAAGCCCATTACCGCCGCTTTATCGGCAGTTTCCTGCCGATAAAAGCTACGATAATGTATTGCCTTTTGTTGATAATATGGCCCATTGCTCTTTTTTTGACCAGTAAACTTAGGTGCATATTATCAAGGACCGGTGTTAAAATTATCGCAGTTTTATTGGCAGGAAACTGCCGATAAAACGGCGATAATGAGCTTGATAATACGGCCTTGTTATTTCCTATAGAAGCCCATGTTAACACCAGAACATAGACTTCTATGGTAATGAACAAGGACGTATTATCATGCGCCCCCTCCCAACATTAATAAAAAAACATAGGCCCTTGTAAATTCCCATAGCAGCCCAGGTTCTGATGTGAACCTGGGCTGCTATGGTAATTCACAAGGGCATATTATTAAGCCCATTATCGCCGCTTTATCGGCAGTTTTCTGCTGATAAAAGCGACGATAATGTATGCCTTTTGTTGATAATATGGCCCATTGCTCTTTTTTGACCAGTAAACTTAGGTGCATAATATCAAGGACCTGTGTTAAAATTATCGCGGTTTTATTGGCAGGAAACTGCCGATAAAACGGCAATAATGAGCTTGATAATACGGCCTTGTTATTTCCCATAGAAGCCCATGTTAACACCAGAACATAGGCTTCTATGGAAATTTACAAGGACGTATTATCAAGCCCACCCTCCCAACATTAATAAAAAACTCCAGACAATGCAGGTACCCGGAGCTGGAAGGTCATTTTACAAATCACTGCCCCAGAAAGGTGGCGTTCCCCGCGACGTGAACGGGGAGAGAGAGAGAGAGAGAGAGAGAGCTCAAAACATATTTTTTTTTAAAAAGACCCGAGGGGTGCGCTCACCGAGACTGCGGGGAGTAGGACCGCAACCCCCCCCTGCATACTAAAAAATAAAACCAGAGGATTGCCGTTCCCCAGTGCTCCGGGCACCTTAGAAGCCCCCATTATGCAAAAGAATTGCCCCTGTAATTTGCCCCCCCGGAACTTACTGAATAAAACAGACTAATAGTTTTTTTCCACCTTTTCCACCGCGTACAAATACTGCACGAGTACCCCGCTTTTTTTATTTAAAAAAAATAAAAATTGAGCCTAAAGATCCATGTACCAACCCCTGACCAAGACTATAGGGTCAGAATGTTCCTACCCTGCCCCCTTTCCTTATTTCTCAACTTTGTTTTACTCTTTTCTTGTGACTCTGCTCTCCATACAAACAAGATGGCTGCCAACACTTCCTGGTTTGGAGTATTGACAGCCAATCAGCATGCAGCTCCTGCTCATAATTGTACGTATTTCCATACGCGTACGCCGCGATTTTCCTTTAAAAGAATAAAAACAAAAAATAGAGCCTAAACATCCATGTACAACCCCCTGAGCAAGCCTAGAGGGTCAGAATGTTTCTAGCCTACCCCCTTCCCTTATTTCTCAACTTTGTTTTACTGTTTTCTTGTGAGTCGGTTCTAGCGAGGCACAAGATGGCCGCCAATACTTCCTGGTTTCGAGTGTTGACGGACAGTTCACAGCCAATCAGCATGCAGCTCGCGCTGGTAATTGAACAGATTTCCGTACGCGTGCTGAACTCCGTCTCTAGATATCGCTATAATTTTACTTGCAATTTTCTCAGAAACTACTGAACGGATTTACACCATTTAACAGAAAGCACAATCTGCGAACAAAACTCTACCTCTCTGCCAAATTTCGTGCAATTCCGTTCAGCCGTTCGGGCTGTAGCCCTGGCTAAAGGTCCCTATGGAAAATTGCTCTGGGGAAAACACGTTTTGGGACCCTCCTTTTTTCTCGGCCCCCACTTGACAAATCACCCCCAAACTTTCAGGGAAGGAGCGGAACCGAACGGGCCATTCTCTTGGAGAAATTCACGAAGATTCATCCACCAGCGCCAAAGTTATTCCAAATAGAATGTTGCGGATTTCCTATGGAAGCTAGGTCCTAACTAAAACGACCGCCAGGAGGTAATATATATATATATATATATATATTTTCCACAAAGTTGTCCCCCTGTAAGGAACAAAACGGAGCACGCTGTGGGGGTTCTGATATTCCTTTATTACTCTCAGCATGACGCGTTTCGTCATCTCGACTTCATCAGATGCTGTTTGGTAACATAAGAAATTGACGTTTTTTCAGTCATTTAAAAGCCTAGGTTGGGCTCCTCCCACCAAGTCTTCGGCCCGATGAAAATGCATAACTGTTTATGGCCGCAATCTTTGAGTGTTTGTTACTTGTATTAATCCCTCAGTTTGTTTTGTTAATAGCGATGTTTATTCTTAAATTTGAGCTTTTATTTCTCGCTTTGGGAAAGTAACTTGCCTCTCAGATGTGTCATCTCGCTTGGTAGTTTCGAAGCCTCACAATCCGCTTTACTCCCCACACGTAACAAACACTCAAAGATGGCGGCCATAAACAGTTATGCATTTTCATCGGGCCGAAGACTTGGTGGGAGGAGCCCAACCTAGGCTTTTAAATGACTGAAAAAACGTCAATTTCTTATGTTACCAAACAGCATCTGATGAAGTCGAGATGACGAAACGCGTCATGCTGAGAGTAATAAAGGAATATCAGAACCCCCACAGCGTGCTCCGTTTTGTTCCTTACAGGGGGACAACTTTGTGGAAAATAATTACGTGCATGCTGCTTTGCACGAAGGAGGCACCCGTCAATGGAGTTCGACAGAACAGGCAGTGTTCGTGTTTCAATATATATATATATATATATACATATATATATATATATATATCAAAGTACCAGCGTTTCTTCTCCATGCGCTAGGAATCCTCCACGCCACAGATCACGCAGACACGGACCAATTGAGGTGCTAATCTCTTTTATTTAGTGCAAGTTAGCCGCATGACGTTTCGGCTCCGATATATATATATAAAATTATAAAAAAAATCTCCACTCCTCTAGAGCTTGTACACAAGGACCTTTCAGGTAAAGGCTTCTTTATTGAATTAAGCCTCCTCCAACTCAGCACAGAGAGACGTGTTTCACCTGTCAAAGCAGGCTTTCTCAATCTATATATATATATATTCACTGAAAAAAAAACAACGGTTACAGTATAGTTAGAAAATAGAATAAAAGAATGTAGGAAACCGTAGAAATTCACTTAAAAAAACAAAGTTTTCAGGGACGTTAGACTTGGGCTCACATGTCACTCATACAAAACCAGAGAAATTCAGCAGTTATAGTTAGCTGAGCTAACTCTAACTTACGCCCCTTCAATGTACTGCTTATGACCACACAAATTATTACATCACTCATAACATGGTCAGTGACATCACTCATGACATCTCAAATGGCATCACTGATGACATCTTAAATGTCACCACTGATGACGTGCTTATTTAACAATGATGAGAAAGAAAGCAACTACTTTAATTCATGCTGGTCCATCAACACCTGGCCTTGGACAAACCTGCAGGAACATTGTTATTCCAGCAACCTGCTGTACGCTAAAACTCATGGCATTTCACTGTGGCATCTGTCACGACCTGGTTGTATAGAAAATCGATGAAATCATAACCATGTTAGAGAAGGTAAAGACTCATCATTGTTCATTTTTTTTTTACTGTTCAATAACAGTTCTATAATTCAGTATGCAACTGTTTTGCATACCATTTCTTTGTTTCTAGTCTTTTCATTCAATATAGTTCTCTTTTTTAAATAAAAAAAGAAGAAAATGTTGGTTATAATAAAAAAATTAAAAAAGATAAAGAATTAAAAAGGTTCTTGTTAGAACCTCCACATTTTCCATAAGAGCTGTGTCTGCCTTGTTACAATTGTGTTCCTCTGTATTTCAGTGTATGCACCAGTGAGTACATGGATGCATTAGTGTACACATTAGTGTGTGTCGTGGTGCATCACTGTCTATGCCTGTGGTTATTACAGTTAAAAATTGTAGCTTTAGCCTGCCTGTAATTGCATATTTTATCACCTGTGTTGTGTTTTAAATGTGTGGGTTTCCCTGCCCATGATTGCCTTCATTTAGTGTGTTCAATTGTGGGATTTGCAGTCCAACCTCTGTAGTTTGTCCCTCTCATTCCTTGGTGACAAATCTGTTTTCCCTCCAAATTTCTCCTTTGCTCTGTGCTTAGGCCTGTGTGCTCAAACAGTGCACCCCCAGCCTCCATTTTATGTTCACAAGCCAGTGAGGCCAGCCCCCCTGCCTCCCCCCCCACCAGCAACAGGGATGTTTACATCAGAGGGTGCTTCTGTGAGCTGTTTAAACTGTATTTACTGGGGCCTGTGCACTTCTTTTTTTGGCCGGCAGGGGGAGTAAAGCTTTATTCAAACAGTATTGTTAGATTTGGAGTTAGTGAAGCCTTTACCTGCTGAAGTCCAAAGTTGTGGATTGAGCCTGTCTGTCTCCTAGGAGATTTTGAACAGGAGCAAGCAGCTGCCCAGCCCCCACCCCCAGGCCAGCAGACCATTGGCTATTCGGCTACCAGGCAAGTCTGAGCCCTCCTCTAACACCTGCCCAGGACCCTTAAGGCCTTGCTGGGTGCACCCCAAATCATTCTCCTCCATCTTGTGAGTTGCAGCCTACATGTGGCCAAGATTGCAGTGAGCAGAGTCCAGGAAGTGGTAAGGAGACAGACTAGTGCTGTCTCTTCCCAAGACAAAAAAAGTTGTTTAAAAAACAATTTTCACTTTCTGTGTTTACTGTCTATGCCTGTGGTTATTACAGTTAAAAATTGTAGTTTTAGCCTGCCTGTATTTGCATATTTTATCACCTGTGTTGTGTTTTAAATGTGCGGTTTACCCTGCCCATGATTGCCTTCATTTAGTGTGTTGAATTGTGGGATTTGCACTCCAACCTCTGTAATTTGTCCCTCTCATTCCTTGGTGACAAATCTGTTTTCCCTCCAAATTTCTCCTTTGCTCTGTGCTTAGGCCTGTGTGCTCAAACAGTGCACCCCCAGCCTCTATTTTGTGTTCACAAGCCAGTGAGGCCATCCCCCCTGCCTCCCCCCCACCCAGCAACAGGGTTTTCTTTTTACATCAGAGGGTGCTTCTGTGAGCTGTTTAAACTTTATTTACTGGTGCCTGTGCACTTCGTTTTTTGGCCAGCAGGGGGAGTAAAGCTTTATTCAAACAGAATTGTTAGATTTCGAGTTAGTGAAGCCTTTACCTGCTGAAGTCCAAAGTTGTGGATTGAGCCTGTCTGTCTCCTAGGAGATTCTGAACAGGAGCAAGCAGCTGCCCAGCCCCCACGCCCAGGCCAGCAGACCATTGGCTATTCAGGTACCAGGAAAGTCTGAGCCCTCCTCTCACACCTGCCCAGGCCCCTTAAGGCCTTGCTGCGTGCACCCCAAATCTTTCTCCTCCATCTTGTGAGTTCCCTCTATGCCGGCTTCATAAAGCCTTTGTTTCAGAGTGTCATGGTCAACGTGTCAAAGGCAGCTGAGAGGTCCAAGAGGAGTAGCGCAGCAACCCCGTTGCGGTCAACTGTATTCTTTAGGTCATCCCAGATGGCAAGGAGGGAAGATTCAGTGCCTCTTCCCGGACGGAATCCTGTTTGGAAATCTAAACAAACATTTCTAAACTCTCCCCTCTGACTCCTTCCCTCCAAAACTCCTTTTTACTCATCCAAAAGCCTCTTCCTACTGCTAAGACTTAAAAAAAAACAACAAAAAAACCTTCACTCTTTTATCCCTCCGCTATCCTTTTTCAATCAAAATTAACAGACTAACATGTTTCACTTCTCAAATTCCATATTCCATATTCAACTATACTAATATACTGCCCAAATAACTGAATAACATATCTACTACTCAAATTACTTTATATTTATACTATACTAATTTTCAACTCTAATCCTTTATGGGTTCCGGAGTGGCGTGCTACTCGCCAGAAAGGCGCTTCAATGCCCATCAGGGGTAACAAGTGCTATATGAATGCAAATCTTTCTTCCCCTTTTATCCATCCGCTATCCTTCTCACTCCAAGTAACAGACTAATATCCACCACTGAAATTACCTCATATTTCACAATATTAATTCACCACTAATCCTCTATAGGCTCCCTGAATAGCATGCGTCAACAAGCGAGCGATAAATAAATACAAACCTTTGTACTACTCTATCCTGCTATCATTCCAAATCCAAATAACTGATTAACCTATCCACCACTTAAAATGTACTTGCATGTTTCACTATACTAATTCAACACTAATCCTCTGTTGGTCCCGGAGTAGCGTGCTACCCGCCGAAAAAGCGCTTCGACGCCTCGTCAGGGGTAGTAAGCGCTATATAAATGCAATTACAATACAATACAATACAATACAATACAATGTATCTAGGGTGTACGGATGAGTGTATTAGTGTATGCATGAGCATCTACTTGGGTGTGTTTGTGAATGTATCACTGTGTGCCTGGTTGTGTCAGAGTATGTATGGCTGTGTGTCTGAGTGGGTCACTGTATGTATACATCTGTACCTGGGTGTGCCAGTGTATGGATAAGTGTGTGCCTAGCTGTGTTAGTGTATGCATCAGTGTGTGTCTGGGTGCATCAGCGTATTAATCAGTGTGCCTGGGTGTGTTAGTATATGTATCAGTATGTGCCAGGATGTGTGAGTGTATGCATTAGTATCTACCTGGGTGTGTTAGTGTCTGCATTAGTGTGTAGATAGGTGTGTCAGTGTATGCATTACTATGTGCCTGGGTGAGTCAGTGTATGCATTAGTATTTGTCTGGGTGTGTCAGTGTATGGATACGTGTGTGCCAGGGTGCATTAGTGTATATATCAGTATGTGCCTGGCTGTGTTAGTGTATGCATTAGTATATGCCTGGGTGTATTAGTATCTGCATTAGTGTGTGCCTTCAGGCTAAGTCTTGAAGGAATGTAAAGCAGCTTGTTTTACCAGTCTATAATCTCGTGAATGACCAAATGAAAGGAGAAACGCACCAGGTATATACATAAAATATATGTATTTATTCTAAACACATCCCACTAGTCTCTTTATGAGGCTAGAGGCAAAAGTACATACAGAAAACTTAATAGCACACAATATACGTTGAGCCCTAGGGGGTACCAAACCATATATTAAGAAAGTGATATAAGAACCACGACTTGACTAGACACAAGCCCTAGAGCCTGTAGAAGTGCTGGGGTCACAAGAAACCATCCAAAGTAGTGACACAGGGGACCCACAGGAGACGCGTGCAATCTCTGAACACAGCTGTGGCTTGCTGTTAACTTCAATGGTGAAATTTAAAGAAAAGGGCCACTTTGGAGAGAACTTTGAGCAAACCCCTTTAGACTTAGGGAGTTCTAGGGCCAACGCCCATGGGAGCACCAGAGTAATCGAGTTACCTCACCCAGGGAACCCGGGTGCATAGGTGTCTTTTGGTGTCGGGAATCGTCGTAGTTTCCAATGGCGATCTCCTGTAAAGTGCTGCTGCCGTCAAAGAGGAAAGTGTCCAGGTTGATCCAAGCCTGGATCGAAGATGAGAAGAACCTGACAGCAGAGAGGGCAGAGTCTGGGTCACTAGCCAGTAACCAGGAGGGCAATAGGTGGGTGACCACCGATGTCGGGCGATTACAGGTGAAGAAGGTGAAGCTTGACTCTTCAGCCACGAGGACCAGGAGGCGTCAACGACAACCAGGATCTGGAATCTAGCTGACCCACAAAGGATGTCAAGTGCTGCGATGTCGGTGCCCAGATTAGGCCCGACAAGCCTTGGCAACAGCAACCCATGCAGAAAGTAAATAAATGCTTTGGTGCGGACCAACAAGGTCCGAGGGACTCACCACGTGGTGGAGAGTCAGGGCACGCTAGAGCACCCAGGAAAGCCCAAGAAAAATCAGAGTTGCCTTCATAGAGACCCACCAGTTGCTGGCACCAGGGATCGTGAAGGAGCCTCAAGCGAAAATGCAAGAAGTGGGCTCACAGAACACTCGTGGAGTGTACGACCACAATCTTTGCAGATGGTGCTCGGGGCTTGGGCTACAAGTAACCCAAAGCACAACTTCAAGAGACGTCGAGAAGTGAATGCACTAGCAAATGTGCACGGTGTCCAGGAGTTCCAGTTCCACGTAACTCGCGAGGGCTGCGGGTCTCAGCTTTGGACTTGAGTCAGCCTCTGAGAAGTCTGCAAAACCTCTTCCTGGGCTGCAGGTACTTCGTAGTCCGTCGGGAGCTTTGGAGATGCAGACCGGCAAATATTTTGTTGGTGCCTGCCAAGCAGGGGAGTCACTCCTTGACCCCAAGGAGATTTCTTCAGTGCTCTAGTTTTAAGTAGAGCGTTGAAGTTCCAGGATTCAGTTGCAGAGTTTCGTCCAGGGATATCTAAAGTCCTGTTGCCAGGGCTTCCCTACTTATACCTAAGAAAGGGTTTGGACTAACACTGGGACCCACGTATGGGAGGGTTTGGAAAGAGGGGTGGCTACACTCATTTCCTTTGTCTAGTTTTGCACTAGAGCAGGGGCTGGTAGCCCCTGCAACCGGTTTGAACTGGGCTATACACAGGGATACCAAATGTGCCCCCAGTGCAGACTTCAAAGCACTCCTGGAGTGCACCCTAATCCACTAAGGCCTGTCTGGGAGGTGGTTACACCTCCCTGTGACAGGAAACCTATTGTCCATACCTTCCCTGCCGGAGTTTTGGTCAGCAGCAGGAGCCCAGACTCGTGTCTGTGGCTGCAGCATTCATTTTGTGATGCCAGGGTTCTTTTAAACTGTTACTGGGCAGACCAGTGTGTACATGTCTATCCCTCTCGAAGGGCAGAATACTACCCCCACCTCCAGGACCGGTGGGAGGGTAGGATTCCTAAGTGTTTGACACCAAACACAACCTGTTTCCGTGCAGCCATCCCAAAGTTAGCATTTACCGCGAGGTTATAATGCACTTAAGAGTATATGGTCTGGCTGCATCACAGAACAGCCCCAGAGAATAGATTCCGAAAGCTGCAGAGCGGTCCTGCTCATGCATGGGCACCCTCTCAAATGAAACCAAGATCCCTGCCTTCAGGATTGATAAGGCCTGACATAGGGGTGACTGATAGTTTTCTATGTGCAGTGATTTAAGGTAGATATAGGTAACCTATATCTTAATAAGGGGTGCATGCACCACCTTACCTAGGCTGCAGTAGCAGTCTTGTAGTGTAATTTTGGAAGGCTTCCCAGCGGTGGCATAATACATGCTGCAACCCCTTAGTACCTAGTGTACCATATACTAGGGACTCACAGGGTACCCCAGTAACAAAACTGGAGTGCACCTATAGTACATGCAATCAATTTAGAGAGGAAACAGCTAGGCAGGGGTTCTGGATTGCAGGGCCCCAGCCAGACTAAAGTCGAAAAACAGTGAAACACCAGCAAAAAGTGGGGGTAGCCATAGTAAGCATATCCTACTCTCCTACACATGGGTCCCCATTTCTGAGGCTCTATGAGCCGCGGGGTCCACCACCTCCCCAGGGCTTTAATTAATTAATGGAGGAGGCTGCACAAACCCCCTTCCTGGGCTGATTCAAGCCCAGGAACCACCACCTCCCCCGAGCTAATACAATAATAGGGCTGGGGATGCACAGACCCCCTTTGCACCGGGGACCACCACCTCCACGGGGAAAACAACATTCAATAATATAGGTGGGGCTGCATGGACCTTTCCATGCCCCAGTGACCACCACCTCCCTGGGGTTAATGTAAGTATAGTGCAGGGGGCCCACAAACCCTTGCACCCTGAGGACCACCACCTCCCCTGGTCTAAAAACTGATTTTGAAGCGGGGCGGGGACCACATGAACTGCCCCTCATGGGCTATTTCAAGCCTCCCTGGGTATAATACAATAATAGTGCAGGGGATGCACAAAAGCCCCATGCACTCGGGACCACCACCTCCATGGGGCAAAAATCATTAAATAATATAGGGGGCCTGGCTGGACCCCTTTGTGTCCCAGGGACCACCACCTCCCCGGGGTTACTGTAAGTATAGTGAAGGGAGACGCACAAACTCCCGTGCCTTGGGGACCGCCACCTTCCCAGGGCCAAAACTGATTTTGAAATGGGATGTAAGGTGGCCTCGGGGAACACCACCTCCTTGTGGCCAGCCCATGAACAACAATGGAGGGAGGCCATGCATTCCCCCAGGACCAGTTCCTGCTAAGTCCCCAGGCACCCACTCAGGGACATAGATATTTGCTTTAGCTTGGTGGGAACTGACAGCTTATAATACATATAAGTCACCGTTAGGGTAGGCCCTGGACTGTCCAGAGGGAAGTGTACAGTGTATTTAAAAAGTAGGACATGTAGTTTTAAGTTTTACATGCCCTGGTAGTGAAAAACAAGTGAGGGGTTGCTTTTATTCTTTCAACGTTAGCTTGGATCGTGTTTTATCAATCCAAAACTGTGCCTGTAGTTGTAAAAAGCTTTAGTCATTATATAAATATCCTCGTCTCATAGTCCCATTAAGTGCCCGGCCCTCACAGCAGCAGTGCGTGCTGGCAGTGTGGGAACCATAACAGTTGCAAACCAAGTTCTCCCTGGACCAGGAAAAAGAGGCATGCACTCCAAGTTGCTGCATAAATGCTTATTGTGGCGAGCGTGTCGCCTTGAGCATGGGTGGGTGATTGCCATCCCCTTGTTACTATAAATAATACACCTGAAGTTGACAAGGTAGTGAACATAAAAACTGGCTATCATTACATACTATTAGTGTATTTATAGCTGCCATGATGGAAGTGGTGGTAGTAATATGCATATACTACATTCAAACATTTGAGACATCGCAGCCAGAAATACAGTGACAGCATAGGATCTGAATAGGTACATACGTATATAAGGGAGTGCAAAGAATATGCCCTGATTTACATGCCTGACAATAGTATGTGATGAATAAAGACGAGTGCATGTGCTGAAAGTAAAACTCCCCAAGCTTAAAAAAAAGCCGCCATCTTGGACTCTGATAGAATATATTGTTAGTATGCCTGCCAAGGTACACAGACATAATATCGACTCCAAAATATCGACTGGAAAGAATATCGAGTTTTAAATATCGTTTGGAGAAAATATCGACTAGACAGAATATCGACAGTCAAAATATCGTTTTTAAGGTAAGTGAAGTAATATCGACTGTAAATAATATAGACAGTAAAAATATCCAAGTATATAATCTAGATAGTAAAAAATATAGTTTTTTAAATAATATTTAATTATTTATAGTGTTTTTATGTTATATTGTATGTGAAAAGTGTCATTTTTTTATTATTATTTTTAATTAATAATTTTTTTTAATTATTGTGTAATTTTATTCTGTAGCGTGTTGTGGGTTTATAGGGGAATAGGGTGGGAAGTAATTTAATTATAATAAATTAAATATGTAAATTTATTAATTGGTAGTAATAATTAATTAATTGGTAATTAAATAATATATGTTAATTATTTACAATTTAATTGGTAATTAATTTAATTTAATTGATTAATTGCTAATTATGTAAATTAAAATAATGTATTTTCTGTAGCGGGTTGTGGGTTTATAGGGGAATAGGGTGGGAAGTAATTTAATTATAATTAATTAAAATGTAATTGGTAATTACTTTAATTTAATTGATTAATTGCTAATTATGTTAAATTAAAGGGGTATTTTTAGGGTTCAGGGTCAGTTTTCAGTTTTTGGGCAAAGGGGTATTTTTAGGGTTCAGGGTCTGTTTTCAGTTTTTGGGTAAAGGGGTATTTTTAGGGTTCAGGGTCAGTTTTCAATTTTTGGGTAAAGGGGTATTTTTAGGGTTCAGGGTCAGTTTTCAGTTTTTGGGCAAAGGGGTATTTTTAGGGTTCAGGGTCAGTTTTCAGTTTTTGGGCAAAGGGGTATTTTTAGGGTTCAGGGTCAGTTTTCAGTTTTTGGGCAAAGGGGTATTTTTAGGGTTCAGGGTCAGTTTTCAGTTTTTGGGCAAAGGGGTATTTTTAGGGTTCAGGGTCAGTTTTCAGTTTTTGGGTAAAGGGGTATTTTTAGGGTTCAGGGTCAGTTTTCAGTTTTTGGGTAAAGGGGTATTTTTAGGGTTCAGGGTCAGTTTTCAGTTTTTGGGTAAAGGGGTATTTTTAGGGTTCAGGGTCAGTTTTGGGTTTTTGGGGTACATATACAATATTGCCTATTATTTAATTAAATTTTGTTACTATATATATATGTTTTAAGAAATATGATGATTTTTTTTTATTTTTTTACTTTCATTAATTATTTAATTATTAAAAGTTATTTTAAGTATTGTTAATTATATTTTAGTAATTAATGTTTTATATTAATGTAATTAAACATTGTTTTTAGTAAAGTCGATATTTTTTACAACGATATTTTTGTAAATGATATTTTGTACTCAATATTTTTGTACTTACCTGTTTGTAGATAGAAACTCGATATTTTGACTGTCGATATTTTCTCAACGATATTTTGGGTAGTCGATATTCTTCCAGTCGATATTCTTTCAGTGATCCGCCTGCCAATAATAACTCTGGTCATTAATAAATGTGTCTGAGTGAACGTCCCAGTTCTGAATACTCAATAAGTCCTGAACAATAGTCCCATACTCTGATCAATCATGCTGCCCATATCCATGAACAGCATCTGTAATTATTTACCGAAGGGAGTGCCTGCCTGGTAATCAGTCAACCAGCAATGTGTAAATATAGTAGTAGTACCCATGTGGGCAATCAATGCGTTATAATTAGATACTACACTATCCCTCTTGATATAATGGTAGTCAAAGCATACCGGGGTGAATACAAGTCTAGTGCCAATATGGTAATGCCCAAGTTAAGGCATGCTTTGATTACCGCTATATCAGGAGGGGGTCTGTTGAATTTAATAATGCATATGTCTCTAAAGAACTGGCAAAGGGATGACAAGTCTGAGATCTGTCATAGGAAAGTCTTTGAAGCATTTCCCTTTAAGACTATGGTGAATCAACCTTTGGATGCAGTGGCGTTGAAACTAGCAGAGTAACCAATTTTAACGGGATGGCACTTCTAGGTCAAGATAGGAAGCACCACTATTTAAATATCAGGAAGTCGAATGGAAGCTGTGTGTAAGCTTTCGTGTTGCATTGTTTTTTTTTGCTTGCTATAAAATTTGTTCACTATTCCATCCTTCATCTTTATCATTTTCTCCCTTTACATTTCTTTTGTTTTTTACCTTTGCCTATTCTCCTGACTTGCTCTTGACAGAAGGGAGATGGTGTGACTGTGAGAACCCACCTCAAATAATAATTATAATTCTTGTCAGGGTGAACCACAAAAGTTGCTAAATAAACCTGTACTTAATGCTCTTGCAGCTTGCTACAAACCAGCCAGGCTCAACTTTGAGGCAATGTGTAAAGTATTTATACAGTACTCAAACAGAAATAACGTGAAACGCAATAAAAGAAAAATCCCAAATCAAGTTAGACTAAAACTAAAATTACACAAAAATGATATCCAATAAGTAGAACCGAAGATACGTTTTATTAATAAGGCGCCAAATACCAATTGCAGTAATCTGGTCATGCTAGCTAGAGTCAAAGTCAAAAGATATGCCTGACTACAAGGAGCGCAGCTCGGAAACAGGACCAGGTTCATTCCAGTGGAAAGTTTACTTTTGCACTTAGAAATATTTATGGAGAAAAAGTGGTTGTTGAGGAGATGTCAACAGGACAAGCTGCAGGTTGAATCTGAAGCGGGACTCGATGACGGCAGATTGCTGAAGAGCAGGGTCCCAGTGCAGTCTTTACCGAGGCAGGAAAGGTCTGACCAGGCAAAGTCCAAATTCTGTGCCCAGGAAGGCCTCGTCTTTTGGCAAGTTAATGCTCAGCATCAGTTCCAATGAAGCCCTCTACATTCAGTCTTGAAAACTTTTCTAGAAGTCTGATCTCCGTCAGTAGGGCAAACAGCAAACTAAGGCTGACCGTGATTCAACAGCTCTGGCTTTGATGGTTATACCAGTCTCAGTCGGTTCTCAAGGCAGGAAGTTGGCAAAAAGTTTCTAAGTACCAGCTTTTGCACTGTGAATAGGAGGAGTACACTGTACCACCAGGCAAGGGTCAGGACCTGTAGGACACCACTTGGAGGTTAGCAATCACTCCAAAGAGGCTTGCCACAGTGTCCAGGTAGGTCCAGTTGGAACTGGTCAGTTGGGCAGTTGCAGGAGAGAGAGGCCTCTGGAAGCTTGTTGTGTCCCTGGAGCCTAAACAGTAGGCCAGCCGACTGACCCTTGGAGTCTCATTGTGGGTCTTGGGTTCAACGTGAGCAGGTCCAGTCTTTCTTCAAAGTGTCATACAGCAAGGTAGTCCTTATTTTGGTTCTCTACAGGTCCAGGAGTGTTCTGAGGGGGGACGGGGGTACTCTTGGTGCCACATTCATGCCCAGTGCCAACTTGTTATGCCCTGGCCACTCCCTAGACAGAGGGAAGGATGTTTACAGGGGTGACCCCATTCGCTTTTGCAGCACTTTTATTTTAATGTAAGCTATCCCACAGTATCCCTTTTCCCTAAAACCAACAAGGCAGCACTCTACTTTCTGTGATCAGCACTCCTTGTGCTTAACCAGAGGCGTGGCTATGGAAATGGGAAACCCATCCTTGTTGTCATTCCTAACCAGTTCTGGGGCACCTTCCACTCCCCCTGGGTTTGGAGTAAAGCTGGTTAGCAAGAGAAAAGAGAGGCAGGCTAGGTGTGAACCACATCTGTCTATAACAGGGTAGGCATCCTCTGGAGCCCAGGAAAGGGCTGTGCACAGCCCCCAGGAAATCCTGCTCACAGAAGAAAAACACATCCCCACACCCAAGACCTCTATCCACTGTCTTGGAGCAATCCACATCTCACCACAGGGGAGCCACCTTAGTCAGATGACTCTGGACACTTATAGAAGGCCGAGTGGACTTAGGCAGGAAAATGACACTTTTCTAAAAGAGTACTTTCCAAAATAGTAATATGAAATCGGACTTGATCATTACTTTAGATTTTAAATTTCTATTAAAATGAGTTATTTAATCATCTTCCTAGCAGCTAGTTCCCAAACTGAAACTAAGCACCATAAGTTGTGATAGTGTCACCCAGTGTTTCCCTATGGGAGAGCCAACCTTGCCACAGTGAAAAAGGACTTTGGGGGGGGGGGGTTTCAATGACAGATACACGCCCTACTTTTAAAATTCCATGCACCTTGCCCAATGGGCATTTAGGGCCGATCTTTGGGGTGACTTATAATTATTTAAAAGAGAGGTTTAGGCCTGGCACAAGGTTAATTTTAAAACTTGTAGTGAGAAGGGTCACCTTCTCACGGAGGCGTGCGCTCTTTTGTGTTTGAAACTATGGAGTTTCTTCACTCTTTTTGATCAATTTTTTTTTTAAATATATTCAAATCGAGTCCATTCTTTTTAAGGGGATATTTCATTTAATCACATTTTCAATTCATAATCTCAATCTTCTTATGAATTCATTCTCATTCAATTTATTTTTACAATTCCAATACCCAATGCATTTCGGGTCATGTGTTTTGACCCTTCGTCAGGGGTCTGTAAAAGGAAAGGATAATACAGGACCAATGTAAACACCCATATGATATTACATTAAATACCTACTAGTAGTAGTAGTAGAAAAGCTTTATTCGATTTTTGTAAAATAAAAAAATCATAAAAGCATCAACAGCAATAATCAAAACATATATAAAACTGTACGATGCAAGAAATAAGTAACAGTATCTACAATGACTTTAAGAACATAATTAAATTTTCCTTTTTAAAAAGACACTCTTTAAAAAATGAGTCATAGTTGCCACACAGAATTCATCATTTAAGAGCTGGAGATACAACAGGGCAATCCTACAGTGTCGCCATGAGCCATATTTTTTCAAAAGTGGTTTAATCCATCGGACTCTTTCATTATGATAAAAACCACAGAAACAGATCACGTGCAGTGTAGATTGAGCAGATCTCCCGTTGCACGGACAATTAATACGTTTTTTGGACCAATCATTAATTTGAGGGAAAGACACTAAGCGGAAAAAAATATCGAATCTGAATCTGGTGAGTAGGAACCTATCAAAGCCCCTGGGACACCAGATCAGATAAGACTGCATATTTTCTGAGGTGAGCAAGGAATGATGCCGAAAAACCAAAACTTTGTTCAGTTCTACCGCAAGCCTCAAAGATTCCAGATGAGCCCAACATTCTTTCTTAAGGGCTACCCTCGTAATCCTGCATAGCCCCCACGGTTCATTGTAATACTCGGATTTACCCATGTCAAGGCAAAACTTTCGAATGTAAGTTAGCCAAGGTATTTTGTGAGAGTTATCGAGGGCCATGACGTCGAGTATAATTTCTCTGTTTAACACTAACTCGGCTGCAGTCCAGACCCTATGCCATAGAAGTAATGGCTGCATCGCGATCTGGTCACTAATGTGACGGACCCCCAGCTCAGCGTGACAATTATACACTGCAGTACTAGGTGGGACAGCTAAAATAAACCTTAAAAAAGCATTTTCTACGGATTGTAATTCTCTAGGCTCAAGAATGCCCAAGACGCCTGCCCCATAAATCGCTGTACTTACACATTTGGCAGAATAAATCTTAAGTAGGATAACTGGAGGTCTTTTCCCCATTTTGCGCGAAAAGGCCATGAGTGCTGCTGTGGCCTTTTTATAAGGTGATGGAACTCAGGATGAATTTGAAATAGCCTTTTTTTCCTAGTATGATGAAGGTATTTTAATCCTTATAATACATGTTCACTGTTGGAAATTATATTCTTTTGCATGGTATCCCCCTAGATTTTTACCTTCTATAGCTGAATACATTTTAAACCTGGTAAAATTGGAATATACCAACTTGGCACATTTATGTTACTTATAAGTCCTTAGTATATGGTACTACGTGTACCCAGTGCCTATAAATTAAATGCTACTAGTGGGCTCCAGCACTCATTGTGCCACCGACTAAAGTATGTAAAACATGGCTCCAGGAAGGCCCCTTTAGTCTGAGTGGATAGTTTTCCATTTTGGCCTGGCAAAATTAACCTTGTGAAATAACAATTTATCCCTTTGCACTCGTTTCTTCTGTTTGTATACAGTAAATTGCTGCTTAAAGTTGGCGCTACGTCTGTCGCACGCTGTCCTTGCGTGCCTTAGATAAACTAAAACTTGTAGTGAGAAGAGTCACCTTCTCACGGAGTCGTGCGCTCGTTGTGTTTGAAACTATCGAGTTTCTTCACTCTTTTTGATCAAAATTTTTCAAAAAATATTTTCTAATCGAGTCCATTCTTTTTGAGGTGATGTTTTATTCAATCACATTTTCAATTCATAATCTCAATCTTCTTATGAATTCATTATCATTCAATTTATTCTTACAATTCCAATACCCAATGCTTTTGGGGTCATGTGTTTTGACCCTTCGTCAGGGGTCTGTAAAAGGAAAGGATAATACAGGACCAATGTAAACACCCATATGATATAACATTAAATACCTACTATCGTTTAGAGTGCATTTATCTATGAATAGTATACATCATTTCATGCAAAAATGGGTGAAAAATCATAGCATTTCAAAGTGGCTATACTGGATGTGAATTAGTATCCAATGCTTTAAGAAAATTATCGTGCTTAGTAGAACGTGTTAATTAACAACTAAAGTGCGCTAACTAAGTGTGCTAATTGTAAGTAGCCATTAGATAAGATAACGTGATTATATGCTACAATGGCGGCTTGCAGGAAGACAGGTACTAGCGCTTAGTTTTAAAAAATCTGCTGTCCTTAGCTTTCAATACACATAGTTACCGGTAGTGTGAATGGAAGGATGTTAACCGGCGAAGTTTAGGGAATGTCTTCTATAATGGAGGTTTATGGCCAAACGGGTTATAACGCATAGCTTTAAGGAACTGTAACTCTTAATTTTGCGTTTACAAAATTACCGGCCATATCAATCGACGGATATCCGTCGGCGTTATATTTTATTTTAATGCCTTCGGCGGTAAAGCAGTATGAAGATTCAGAGAACTTACGATTAGGAAAAGGTTTGTGGTGACTCTCGCGGCGGTCAGTTTTCTCGTGTCCGTGTGTGATACGGACTTAGCCTATGGTATCTATACTATTCTGTTGACTCTCGTCAAATGACATGAGTGTGTTAACTTCCAGGAAATATAAGCGTGAACCATTGGTATCTATCTTATTTAGTTAGTTCTCGTCACGTGATGTGAGTATATGAGCTTCAAGGAAGCCGAAGCTTCGTGTATTTCCCAAAGCCGGTGTGTCAATAAAGACACCCGAAGTTGAATACATTGTTGAATCAAAAAAACGACGCACATATTACAATGTGTCGAATGAGCAATAAACGAAAACAGTCAGTACGCTACTTAGATGAGGAATGAACGGGTTTGCGTGTATTAATAAATGTGCAGCTATCGAGTTCTTGCCATAAAGTAATGTTAGGAAACACAACGGTGTGTGTCTATGTGTGGAATATTGTATATGAAACATTATTTTCTATCCATTCTGAACCAAAATGATTTGTTTATCACAGTTATTAGAAAATGGAAAGAATAGGCTACAGTTTCAAAGAAAAGAAGAGAAAAGAAAAGTCTTTGGCAATTCGAGCGGAGTGGAAGAGTCAGTGGGCCAATGCTATCTATTTCGTTTCAATTGATGGAGAAAAGGTTTATAGGAAGCAGGAATATTCAATTCTGTCATTCATCCCTATTGGTTGTAGCGAATTAAGTTTTTTAATCCAATAAAATTCCGCTTTCAGTCTATGTTTCGTGGGGTCCATGTCACAGCGCTGTTTTACTACCTCCAAAATGATGAATTTTAGTTGGGATATTTGGTGTTGAGCATCCTTCCAATGGCTAGCTATGGTGGATTTCATATTTTGAGATTGAATATTGCTTTTGTGTTCTGTTATTCGAACTTTGATTTTTCTCTCTGTTTGTCCAACATAAAGTTTTCCACATGGACATTTTATTGCGTAAATTGTATTTTTAGTGTCACATGTGCTTGAATGTTGTAAATTGATTTGGTGACCTTTAGTTGGATGTGTTATTACATTACTTACAATGACATTATTGCAGTGAACGCAATTTTGACATTTGGACATCCCTTTGTAGAACATTTTTTCTTTTTTGGTTGAAGTTAGAATTTCCTTCAAATTTTTTGATCTCTGAAATGTGAAGGTGATGTGGTCGCTATACAGTCCTTGTAAGTCAGGTTCCATCTTGATGAGTGACCAGTGGTTATTAATTATTCTTTTGATTTTCGATGCTTCGGTTGAATATTTCAATACACACACTGTTTTTTGTTCACTTTCCTAGTATCTTGGTGTTAATAAAGTTTCTCTAGATATATCAGTGACTTTTTTGATTGATTCGTCAAGAATCTCTTGTAGATATCCTCTTTGACGATATTTATTCATTTGATCTGTGAATGATCCTTGTAAATCCTTGGTGTCAGAGGTAATCCTTTTGAGCCTGATGGATTGTGAAGTTGGGAGATGTTTTTTTAGAGTGTCTGGATGAAAACTTTGAAATAGTAAGCTTGAGTTTCTATCAGTTGTTTTTATGTGAACTTTGGTGCTTAATTTCTTGTCTATTATCATGACCTTAACATCCACAAATGGTATGGATTGGTTATTTATGTTGTGGGTGAATTGTATTCTCTCGTTGTGGGCATTCATGGTTTTGATGTTGCTTTCCAGTTGATTTCGAATTTAGACATGTAAATATTGGCATACGAAGGTGCCCCTCCGAAGCCCATTGATGTTCCGTTACATTGACTGTAATATTTACCTTGCCATTCAAATAACTGTGGTACAGTGCGAATTGCATGAGTTCCAATATGAATATCTTATGTGTTTCTTCCATGTCACTGTTTAATAGACCCCACTCTAGGGCCTCGATTCCTTCATTACGTGGAATTGAAGTATAGAGGGCTGTGACATCCACAGTACACAGCCAGTAGTTTATTCCTTCCTCTAGAGTGATGGTTTTCAGGAGATTAAGAAAGGCAGTTGTGTCTTTTATGTAGGTGCTGCTTCGTTGAACGATTGGTTGCAAATACCAATCTACAAATTTTCCAATTGGTTCGGAGATAGAGCCACAGGCTGAAACTATGGGTCTAAATGGCGGATTTTTAGGATCCCTATGTATTTTTGGTAGCATATATAATTTTGGTCTGTGAGGGTATTTTGTCTCAAAAAATGTATGGGTTTTCTCATTGATCCATTTCATTTCTAGAGCATGGTCTAGTATCCTTTGTAAAGTGATTTGATATTCATCGGTGGGATCTTTATCCAATGGTAGATAGATTTCTTCATTATTCACGTGATTTTTGACACTTGTAACGTAAAAGTTGGTGTCCATAACAATAAGTGCCCCTCCTTTGTCTGCTCTTTGGAAAGTTAACTCCTTGTCTCGACTAAGATTTTTCAGTGTATTCCATTCTTTTTTAGATAAGTTGCTTTTCTTGGGTTTAGCGAAAGAGATGTTTTGAATTTCCGTCTGAACTGATCTTTCGAAAGCCTCAATTGTTTTGTGAGAAAATGGTGCACATAAATTACTTTTGGGTTTAAATTCTTTAGAGAACGTGTCATTGTCAACATCTGGTGTAGTTTGATTCTCTTTGAAGAAGTATCTAATTTCAAAGATCTGAAAAATTTGAAGAATGCTACTTCTGTCTCCGATTGGTTGGATTTATATGTCGGGACAAAGGTGGTGCCTTTATTCAAAATTGCAATCTGTGCTTTAGTAAGTTTCCTAGATGAAATGTTGATGACTAAGTCACTTTCGTTTGGCTCCTTGTTACTCTCTTGTTTCGTTCTTCCTCGGTTTCCTTTGCCCCTTCTGACGTTTCTGTTTGTGGTGGAGCATTTGCTGCTGGACTTATCTCTAAAAAAGCTGGTTGTTGTGGTGTGCTTGTTTGTTTTTGATTCTCTATTGGTTTAGTGGTAGTGACTACTGGTCTCCTGGTTTGTGCAATATCTGAGTCTGAGGCTACGCTCTCTTGTGAAGAACCAGTGTTAGATTTTTGTGATGGTTGTTGCCATTTCTTTTGATTATAAATTTCAGCGCATGTGTATACCTCTTCTAATTTATAATCAATCGTATCTCTTTGATACTTCCTTACTTTACGTTCATTCACTTCTTTAGTGGATCTTGCTAACTTTGAATTGATGTCGTCAAGCGAAGTTTGTAAATCTGAGACTTTGTTCAATTCTTTTTGGATGTTTTCAATGTCTTCTTCTAGTTCTTTCAATACTTTAGCAAGTTCCTCTACTATAAGAAGGATTAAGTCTAATGAACATTTATTTAGTATTTGGTACCATTTTTCGATGAATTTCTTGTTTTTTTAACAAAGCATTGGTTTTAGGGCTATTCTTAATCCCCTTGGGATCCTTTTGTTCTTGTGGTAGTGGATCAAAGTTGTTGCGTGTAGCCTTTGATTAATCTCTTTTTTGCTTCTGTATTCGAATTGCCGTAACAACTGCGCAGTTGTGGTGATTTGTGGGGTGAATGCTCTGGTTTCCTGTATTAGGCCATACATTTCTTCAGCGGCTTCAGTTGTGAATCCTAGCGTTTCCGCTTTATTCGTTGTAATTTGGGCTATGTCATCGAATTGCATCTTATCTGTTGGTGCAAAAAGGGAGTGGTAGACAAAAAGATTCGAATGAAATAACAATGTATCCCTTTGCACTCGTTTCTTCTGCTTGTATACAGTAAATTGCTGCTTACATTTGGCGCTACGTCTGTCGCACGCTGTCCTTGCGTGCCTTCGAATTGCCAAAGACTTTTCTTTTCTCTTCTTTTCTTTGAAACTGTAGCCTATTCTTTCCATTTTCTATAAACTGTGATAAACAAATCATTTTGGTTCAGAATGGATAGAAAATAATGTTTCATATACAATATTCCACATATAGACACACATCGTCGTGTTTCCTAACATTACTTTATGGCAAGAACTCGATAGCTGCACATTTATTAATACATGCAAACCCGTTCATTCCTCATCTAAGTAGCGTACTGACTGTTTTAGTTTATTGCTCATTCGGCACATTGTATTATATGCGTCGTTTTTTTGATTCAACAATGTATTCAACTTCGGGTGTCTTTATTGACACACCGGCTTTGGGAAATACACGAAGATTCGGCTTCCTTGAAGCTCATATACTCACATCATGTGACGAGAACTAACTAAATAAGATAGATACTATTGGTTCACGCTTATACTTCCTGGAAGTTAACACACTCATGTCATGTGACGAGAGTCAGCAGAATAGAATAGATACCATAGACTAAGTCCGTATCACACACGGACGCGAGAAAACTGACCGCCGCGAGAGTCACCACGAACCTTTTCCTAATCGTAAGTTCTCTGAATCTTTATACTGCTTTACCGCAGAGGGCATTTAAAATAAAATATAACTCCGACGGATATCCGTCGATTGATATGGCCGGTAATTTTGTAAACGCAAAATTAAAAGTTACAGTTCCTTAAAGCTATGCGTTATAACCCGTTTGGCCATAAACCTCCGTTATAGAAGACATTCCCTAAACTTCGCCGGTTAACATCCTTCCATTCACACTACCAGTAACTATGTGTATTGAAAGCTAAGAACAGCAGCCTTTTTAAAACTAAGCGCTAGAACCTGTCTTCCTGCGAGCCGCCATTGTAGCATATAATCACGTTATCTTAGCTAATGGCTACTTACGATTAACACACTTAGTTAGCGCACTTTAGTAGTTAATTAACACGTTCTACTAAGCACGATAATTTTCTCAAAGCATTGGATACTAATTCACATCCAGTATAGCCACTTTGAGACGCTACGATTTTTCACCCGTTTTTGAATGAAATGATGTATACTATTCATAGATAAATGCACTCTAAACGATAGTAGGTATTTATTGTTATATCATATGGGTGTTTACATTGGTCCTGTATTATCCTTTCCTTTTACAGACCCCTGACGAAGGGTCAAAACACATGACCCCAAAAGCATTGGGTATTGGAATTGTAAGAATAAATTGAATGATAATGAATTTATAAGAAGATTGAGATTATGAATTGAAAATGTGATTGAATAAAACATCACCTCAAAAAGAATGGACTCGATTTGAAAATATTTTTTGAAAAATTTTGATCAAAAAGAGTGAAGAAACTCGATAGTTTCAAACACAAACGAGCGCACGCCTCCGTGAGAAGGTGACTCTTCCCACTACAAGTTTTAGTTTATCTAAGGCACGCAAGGACAGCGTGCGACAGATGTAGCGCCAACTTTAAGCAGCAATTTACTGTATACAAAGAGAAGAAACGAGTGCAAAGGGATAAATTGTTATTTCACAAGGTTAATTTTGCCAGGCCAAAATGGAAAACTATCCACTCAGACTAGAGGGGCATGCCTGGAGCCATGTTTTACATACTTTAGTCGGTGGCACAATGAGTGCTGGAGCCCACTAGTAGCATTTAATTTATAGGCACTGGGTACACGTAGTACCATATACTAAGGACTTATAAGTAACATAAATGTGCCAAGTTGGTATATTCCAATTTTACCAGGTTTAAAATGTATTCAGCTATAGAAGGTAAAAATCTAGGGGGATACCATGCAAAAGAATATCATTTCCAACAGTGAACATGTATTATAAGTATTAAAATACCTTCATCATGCTAGGAAAAAAAGGCTATTTAAAATTCACCCTGAGTTCCATCACCTTATAAAAGAACTCCTCCTGCCTCATTCCTATATATGGTCCTGAAAATCCTGTGACTTGCAATATCCCTACAATGTACAGGGGTCAGTAATTCTTGCACTGGGAGAGGTCCTGATCCTTCGTCAGAATAAGGCATATCTTAGCTTCTGTAAAAGAGCCGGAAGATTTATTGACTGAAAGAAAATAAGTAATTAGTTTAAATAATTAAGGGACAAGCAATTTAGAAAACTGAAGGTAAAATTCAACTGTGAACCCATCTGGTCCAGGCGCTTTACCTTTTGGAAGACGTTTGACTGCTGAATATAGTTCATCCACTAGTAATGGGCTCTTGACAGGAGCAAGACCATTTTGTGAGGATTTGCACATTGAAGAGTGAGCAAAAATGGATTTGGGAGATTCCTCAGAAGGCATAGATTCAGGGGTATATAAGGTTTGATAATATTCAACATAACAATCAGCAATTTCTGAATCACGAAATAAGCTGGGGCTAGATTGATTGGTAATTGTTTTAATGGAGAATTTTTCTTTTCTACATCTTAGCTGATTAGCTAGCAGGGAACCAGTTTTATTTATACTTCCACAATATCTGAACTGAAGTGAAAAGAGGTCTCTCCTACATCATTAATCTAAATATATTTATGAACAAACGCCTCATAAGAAGTGATGCAAGATGGGTATGAAACCACCAGCGGGATCTAGGTTGGGTATCGTGAAGAACGTCTACATCGGTACAAACAGGGGCATGAACCGAGATAAAAATTGAGCCTATCTCCGAACGTACTCGATGTCGGGCAGGTTTTTTGCTAAGAAAGACATAATCAGTTTTAGTCTGGGATCTGTGGGGTGGAAAAATAGAAGAAGAATTCTTGAAGAGATGGGTGTACTAATCTCCATTAATCCGAAAGAGCATTCTGCATGACAGCATAAATTGTCAAATCTTCACTAAAGCATTGGCCCTCAGACTTAATGATTTTATGCCCGATCTAGTTGTTGGTGAACAAACAGCTTTTGTTAACCTCATGGGTGCTGCTGACGAGCTGAGCTCATCATGAGGCGCAGCGGAGCTGCCCTCATGACGAGCTGAGCTTGTGACGGCCGTTGGAATGTTCGCACGCGGGGCTAATTTCCCCGCTGTGCTGAACGTTCTAAAGACGGGTGTGCCCGTGACGAGCTGAGCTCGTCATGAGGGCAGCTCCGCTGCGCCTCATGACGAGCTGAGCTCGTCACCAGCATGGCGGTGCTGCGTGCGGCCCCCTCCCCCCCGCACAGTGGGGGGAAAACACAGCGCAGCGAATGGGTTAAAAATAGAAACATTGTCGATAATCACTGTTCCTTCTGAGCATTTTCAGTAAAGCACCTAAATGTATTTCCTTGCGGCTGTAGATTTGGGTGCTGGAAAGGCATTTGATAAGGTGGACTGGCAATTTCTAATGCATGCTCTCCGCATTGATGGCTTTGGCCACGATTTCTCCAACTAATTACTTAATTTAATTCCTCATTTTGTTTGTTTGTCTTGGTCATGGATTACAATCTGCATATTTTCCCCTTAACAGAGGTACGAGGTAGGGTTGTTCTCTATCGCCCTTACTGTTTATTCTAGCATTGAGCCTTTTTTTTATATAGACTGAAGCATTCTGATGCCTTTTCTGGTCTTCAGCTAGATAATGTACACATTAAATAGGTTTAAACGGAGGTATTCAGTAATTTATGTAACCTAAACATGATGTTGAAAAGTTAATCTTTGGTATACAGTGTTTAAAAAGATTTTTCTTGTATTTGTTTATATTTATAGATATCCCTGACGGAGGGAGTTTTTTCTCCCGAAATGCATTGGATCAATAAATCGTGACACAGAATGAATCTCATGTTTTTGAGTGTTTCTTTGAACATGGAAATAATAGATTGAATAAAATGAATCGAACTGAAGAAAAAGCATGGTTTAAATGAAAGAGAAATTGTAAAGAAAAGAAAGAAATTAATGAACTTGATTGATTGGATTTAATCCAGAACCCGGCTTAAAATGTGCGGCTTTTGTGATTCCGAACCAGGGACCACCGAACTTGTAGATATTGTTTGAGCGCAATGAGACGAGCGCGGTAAAAGCCAGCACGCCATATAAGTTGAAAATGTGACTTTGAAATAGGACAAGAAAAATTGAATAAGAAAGGAGTGCATCTCATACCCAATATCTCTGAAAAAATGCATTCTACCACACTTCCCGACCAATCTCACTCAAACGTTATATTACTTCTATAACAGAATCTATCATACACCAGCACATTTGTTTTAACTGAAATTGCTAAAAAATATACCTGCTACCATTGTAATACCAATCCCAGTACCTCCCTTCACATGTTCTTTCTATGTCCTAAGCTGTCTTAATTTTGGGAGCAGGTATGGACAAGAATAGGGGACATCATTGATGTTCACACTCCATTATACATTGCAGTTTTGTTTTCTTGGGGAGCTGTGAAATGTATGGCCTCAGAACAAAAGGATTCACAAATTAGTCGATCTGTTGATTGAGGTTGGCTTCCAAGTTATTACATCTCATTGAAAATATACAGACAATATTATCCTTCAACAGTGGTGGAATTTGATATGTCACCACTATCAACTGAAACACTACAATTTGCATTCTGCATTGGTATCAGTCAAACTATTGACTCGATATTTGACTTTCCATGCAAGTAATACAGTTTAATCACTTAATGTGTTCGAATAAATAATATATATAGATTATTGTTATGCTTCTCCGAACATTGATTTTATTGTTTTTTTTAATATAATGTATTTATATATTTTTGGGGGAAGTTTGTTTGACTATATATTATATTACAAAGCTTGCAGTTTTCTCTTCATCTTTCTCTTCTTTTCTATTTTTTCCTTTCTCTCTTCACTCTACTCTCTCCATAATTCTTTCCTTACATTGTTCCTTTGGTTACATTCTGTACAGACCTGTTTTAACTTTTAGTATTATTTCTATTCCAAATTATAGCATACATTTGTTTTACTTCTCTTCTGCACTGTATCTAATCTAGTTAATAGACTGGTTTGCAATAATTCAGAAATATCTTTATTATTTCTAATAAAAATACTAAACTAAAAAAGAAATTATGTACTGGGGTACTTTATCCCGTATATATCCCGTATATATCAACCGAGATCTCTTTGTTTGCGGACAAAACTTCTACAGTAATAAATTACAATAATTTTACTGTGTGTTAGTTCCGGAAACAAACTATTTAGACCACGAATTTAAACAAATGCAAGGTGTCCTGTGACTAAGTTTGTGTTTCTAGCCTCATGCTGCGCTCAGAAGAAAATCAGCGATACCTGTCTCCAGCACTCTCTCTAGATAAACAGGGTGAAAAGAAAAAAGGATATAATTACATGTCTCCATTCCTATGATGCTACCTATTAACATCCATAGTAAATACTTCCTATCTGTTGATAACCTTTTATCTAGATCATTGTAGAATGGGAAACTATCTTGTATCTCTCTAAAATGCTTAAAATTACCTTAATATTCAGGAGGGGTCAATTTACCTAAATTCTTTCCCTATCACAAAGCCTTTGGTACTAAGCAAGGCAAAGGTTGTTTTCTTGACTCTCCAGATTCTCAATCTAAATTATGTCACCAGTTGGAGCTTGCCCCTATCTCTCGGTTTCCGCATTCAAATATACTACATTTGTCCTATCTGCATAAGTAATGTATACCTGCAGTAATATAGTACTCCTGTTCTCTTTCCAAGCCTTTTCCAACTCTACTCATAAGAGCAATTTGTTCAAATTCCTATTTGGTATAATTAAAGGCTTGCAGCAAATGGCAAACCTTTCTTGAGGCGAAATTGGTTACACAAGGGTTCATTTGCAATCTCTCAATCACTTTTCCATAATAATGCTATTATCCATCTTGATACCCTCTCCTCTTCCTTCAATCTTTCTCCAAAATATCTCAAACAATCCCAACTTTTGGAATCTCTGCTTGCTCCCATACTAGCCTCTCTTCCTACTTCTTCCTGTCAGGGACATTGTCCGCAGCCTTCTCATAGTCCTATCATCTCCCCTTCCAAAGCAGCATTCATTTATCGTTTCATAAACTTTTATTCGGTTACCACTCATTATTGCAACCATAAAAAGTACAAAAGAGATAAAAATATAACTTTTTACACACAGATCAATCATAAAAGTAAAAATATTTACAAGGAAAAACAGCAACTTCAAGAATAATAAGTAATTATAATTACTCAAAATTACGGCGATATTTGATGCAAGATTTTAAAAAGTTAGCTACGCACTTCGCTATGTGACTGGTCTCAAGGGATTGCAGAGCCATGAATGCCGGGCGACAAGATCTTATGCCCATTGCTCGCAATAGTGGCAAAATCCAATTTTTTCGTGGAAAAGTATAGTATTTGCAGAAGAAGATCATGTGTAATGTTGACTGAGGGGAAAGACCATTACAGGGACACAGCATAATAATGATGGACCAATCCTGGGAATTAGGAAAAGTCACAAGGCGGAAAAAGGAATTAAACCGGAACCTTGTCAAAAGGTATTTTTCATAGTTACTCAGGTGGAATGTCAAGTAAGGTTGAATACCCAGATAATTCTGGACAGCAATGATTTGGGTATTTGTAGGTTTGACCAACTCCATCAAACTTCGGAGGTCTCTTAGGTGGCACAGGCACAGTTTTTTTAGATCTTTCCTTGGGATATCGCCCATGCTGGGCGGATCCTGAAAGAAACTACAGCGGCCCAGATCACGGCAGAAATTCCTTACATATACCAGCCAAGGTATTTTTTTCCCAATTAGCTAGGTCCATGCAATCCAAGATTAATAGACGCGTCAGGTGACACTCCTCATTAGTCCAAATGCGGTGCCACAGAAGTATAGGTTGGCAACGAATGGTGTCCGTGATATAGTCCATACCCAGTTCGGCAAGCGAGGCATAGGTTGGCGCACTTTGTGGTACCGCCAGCAGGTACTTAGCAAACCCATTCTCGATGGTTTGGAGTGGTTTTATTAGGCCATAACCCCAGACCCCAGCGCCGTAAGTAGCAACACTGTGACATTTTGCGTAATAGATTGCAAGTAATTCAGGAGGAGCCGGTTTCCCCAGTTTCCTAGAAAAAGAGACCAGGGCTGCCGTTGCTCTCTGAAAAAGTCGTTTTTTGCTGTAGGGGTAGACGGCTGTTCTTTCAAGCCTGGTTTTATCGACGTAGATTGTTTTAGGATTCTTGATTTTGGGGCCGAGGTGCATAACAAAAGTCTTTTTTATATTAACCTTGAGGCCTAGGGATCCCATGTAGGAACAATATTTGTTAAGTTGTACTTGTAGTTGCCTCAGCGTTCTAGCAAAGATTACAGAGTCGTCCGCATAAAGCAGCGTTGGGATTGGACGATGTTTAATTTGAGGAAGGTCCTGGCTCCCTTCTAGCATAGCCGCCTCAAGTCCGTTGGTGTATAAGTTGAACAAGAAGGGAGCCAGTACACATCCCTGCCTAACCCCTTTTGTGATTGAAAAAGAGGGGGAAAGTTCTCCATTTATCCCAAACCTGACTCGCGCCGTTGCATCTGAGTAGAGTTCACGCAAAAATACAATGAGAGCAGGATCAACCCCCATTTCCCCAAGCATGGCCCATAGTTTGGAGTGCAGGACACAGTCAAAAGCTGCGCTAAGGTCGACATACGCAAGGAACAGATGACCCTTTTTGGCTCCCACGTACTTCCCGATCAGGAGGGCGAGGTTCAAGGCCTGCTCCACGGTCCCAAGACCGGCCTGGAAACCATACTGAAGGTCGGTCATAATGTTGTTACTTGATGCCCACTCCTGAAGCCGTTCCAGTAGCAGCCGACCCTCAACCTTCCCCAGGGAGTCCAGGAGCGAGATGGGCCTATAGCAGGCCGGATCGTTTCGGTCGCCCTTCTTGAAAATAGGGAGGAGTATAGAAGTGGACCATGAGTCAATCAGGCCTGTAGTTGTTGCTGCAGCCAGGACCTGAGTGAGAAGTGGGGACCAAAGGTCGATGTTGTGCGTGAAAATGTCCACCGGGACCCCATCTGGACCAGGCGCCTTGCCGGTTTTAGATGCTTGCAGGGCTTTGACTACCTCTCCATGCTCAAATCGGATGTTAATTGGGAAGCTCTTTGTATCAGACGCACTACCTAGGGTAAGTCCCTCCTCTGCGGGCTCTATATGACATCCGCCAAAGATTTTTGAATAGTGGGCAACCCACTCTTCGGCGGACACTGTGACATCAAGATGTTGAACAGTCGATGTATCTGTCAAGAAGGGGGATTTAACAACTCGCCAAAAAAGGCCGCTATCTTTGCTTCTTTACAACAAGGGGTGGTGATGGACAGAGTCTCTGAATTAAGCAGAGTACTCTCACCCAGTCAAGAGATCATGGCTAGATCCAACACCGTTTTTTAGCTCATTGCACCATCCCAGTTTCAGAACCTGGCTGTATGCAAATTAGTCTGTCCCTGGCCCAGTGCATCATGGGAACAGGGCAGACCAGACTACAAAAGCCAATTCTTACACTGGGAAGGAAACAAGCTTCCGGGGACCGGTTTCTGCCATTTCAGGCGTCTTCGGCCCGGCTTGCTTGAATCCTGATGGTGCAATGAGCAAGGGACTCACATCTGAGTATGCCCTTCCACGCTTAGGGTGGACAAAATTATTTACACCAAGGGGTGGTGATGGACAGAGTCTCTGAATTAAGCAGAGTACTCTCACCCAGTCAAGAGATCAGGGCTAGATCCAACACCGTTTTTTAGCTCATTGCACCATCCCAGTTTCAGAACCTGGCTGTATGCAAATTAGTCTGTCCCTGGCCCAGTGCATCATGGGAACAGGGCAGACCAGACTACAAAAGCCAATTCTTACACTGGGAAGGAAACAAGCTTCCGGGGACCGGTTTCTGCCATTTCAGGCGTCTTCGGCCCGGCTTGCTTGAATCCTGATGGTGCAATGAGCAAGGGACTCACATCTGAGTATGCCCTTCCACGCTTAGGGTGGACAAAATTATTTACAACAAGGGGTGGTGATGGACAGAGTCTCTGAATTAAGCAGAGTACTCTCACCCAGTCAAGAGATCAGGGCTAGATCCAACACCGTTTTTTAGCTCATTGCACCATCCCAGTTTCAGAACCTGGCTGTATGCAAATTAGTCTGTCCCTGGCCCAGTGCATCATGGGAACAGGGCAGACCAGACTACAAAAGCCAATTCTTACACTGGGAAGGAAACAAGCTTCCGGGGACCGGTTTCTGCCATTTCAGGCGTCTTCGGCCCGGCTTGCTTGAATCCTGATGGTGCAATGAGCAAGGGACTCACATCTGAGTATGCCCTTCCACGCTTAGGGTGGACAAAATTATTTACAACAAGGGGTGGTGATGGACAGAGTCTCTGAATTAAGCAGAGTACTCTCACCCAGTCAAGAGATCAGGGCTTGATCCAACACCGTTTTTTAGCTCATTGCACCATCCCAGTTTCAGAACCTGGCTGTATGCAAATTAGTCTGTCCCTGGCCCAGTGCATCATGGGAACAGGGCAGACCAGACTACAAAAGCCAATTCTTACACTGGGAAGGAAACAAGCTTCCGGGGACCGGTTTCTGCCATTTCAGGCGTCTTCGGCCCGGCTTGCTTGAATCCTGATGGTGCAATGAGCAAGGGACTCACATCTGAGTATGCCCTTCCACGCTTAGGGTGGACAAAATTATTTACAACAAGGGGTGGTGATGGACAGAGTCTCTGAATTAAGCAGAGTACTCTCACCCAGTCAAGAGATCAGGGCTAGATCCAACACCGTTTTTTAGCTCATTGCACCATCCCAGTTTCAGAACCTGGCTGTATGCAAATTAGTCTGTCCCTGGCCCAGTGCATCATGGGAACAGGGCAGACCAGACTACAAAAGCCAATTCTTACACTGGGAAGGAAACAAGCTTCCGGGGACCGGTTTCTGCCATTTCAGGCGTCTTCGGCCCGGCTTGCTTGAATCCTGATGGTGCAATGAGCAAGGGACTCACATCTGAGTATGCCCTTCCACGCTTAGGGTGGACAAAATTATTTACAACAAGGGGTGGTGATGGACAGAGTCTCTGAATTAAGCAGAGTACTCTCACCCAGTCAAGAGATCAGGGCTAGATCCAACACCGTTTTTTAGCTCATTGCACCATCCCAGTTTCAGAACCTGGCTGTATGCAAATTAGTCTGTCCCTGGCCCAGTGCATCATGGGAACAGGGCAGACCAGACTACAAAAGCCAATTCTTACACTGGGAAGGAAACAAGCTTCCGGGGACCGGTTTCTGCCATTTCAGGCGTCTTCGGCCCGGCTTGCTTGAATCCTGATGGTGCAATGAGCAAGGGACTCACATCTGAGTATGCCCTTCCACGCTTAGGGTGGACAAAATTATTTACAACAAGGGGTGGTGATGGACAGAGTCTCTGAATTAAGCAGAGTACTCTCACCCAGTCAAGAGATCAGGGCTAGATCCAACACCGTTTTTTAGCTCATTGCACCATCCCAGTTTCAGAACCTGGCTGTATGCAAATTAGTCTGTCCCTGGCCCAGTGCATCATGGGAACAGGGCAGACCAGACTACAAAAGCCAATTCTTACACTGGGAAGGAAACAAGCTTCCGGGGACCGGTTTCTGCCATTTCAGGCGTCTTCGGCCCGGCTTGCTTGAATCCTGATGGTGCAATGAGCAAGGGACTCACATCTGAGTATGCCCTTCCACGCTTAGGGTGGACAAAATTATTTACAACAAGGGGTGGTGATGGACAGAGTCTCTGAATTAAGCAGAGTACTCTCACCCAGTCAAGAGATCAGGGCTAGATCCAACACCGTTTTTTAGCTCATTGCACCATCCCAGTTTCAGAACCTGGCTGTATGCAAATTAGTCTGTCCCTGGCCCAGTGCATCATGGGAACAGGGCAGACCAGACTACAAAAGCCAATTCTTACACTGGGAAGGAAACAAGCTTCCGGGGACCGGTTTCTGCCATTTCAGGCGTCTTCGGCCCGGCTTGCTTGAATCCTGATGGTGCAATGAGCAAGGGACTCACATCTGAGTATGCCCTTCCACGCTTAGGGTGGACAAAATTATTTACAACAAGGGGTGGTGATGGACAGAGTCTCTGAATTAAGCAGAGTACTCTCACCCAGTCAAGAGATCAGGGCTAGATCCAACACCGTTCTTTAGCTCATTGCACCATCCCAGTTTCAGAACCTGGCTGTATGCAAATTAGTCTGTCCCTGGCCCAGTGCATCATGGGAACAGGGCAGACCAGACTACAAAAGCCAATTCTTACACTGGGAAGGAAACAAGCTTCCGGGGACCGGTTTCTGCCATTTCAGGCGTCTTCGGCCCGGCTTGCTTGAATCCTGATGGTGCAATGAGCAAGGGACTCACATCTGAGTATGCCCTTCCACGCTTAGGGTGGACAAAATTATTTACAACAAGGGGTGGTGATGGACAGAGTCTCTGAATTAAGCAGAGTACTCTCACCCAGTCAAGAGATCAGGGCTAGATCCAACACCGTTTTTTAGCTCATTGCACCATCCCAGTTTCAGAACCTGGCTGTATGCAAATTAGTCTGTCCCTGGCCCAGTGCATCATGGGAACAGGGCAGACCAGACTACAAAAGCCAATTCTTACACTGGGAAGGAAACAAGCTTCCGGGGACCGGTTTCTGCCATTTCAGGCGTCTTCGGCCCGGCTTGCTTGAATCCTGATGGTGCAATGAGCAAGGGACTCACATCTGAGTATGCCCTTCCACGCTTAGGGTGGACAAAATTATTTACAACAAGGGGTGGTGATGGACAGAGTCTCTGAATTAAGCAGAGTACTCTCACCCAGTCAAGAGATCAGGGCTAGATCCAACACCGTTTTTTAGCTCATTGCACCATCCCAGTTTCAGAACCTGGCTGTATGCAAATTAGTCTGTCCCTGGCCCAGTGCATCATGGGAACAGGGCAGACCAGACTACAAAAGCCAATTCTTACACTGGGAAGGAAACAAGCTTCCGGGGACCGGTTTCTGCCATTTCAGGCGTCTTCGGCCCGGCTTGCTTGAATCCTGATGGTGCAATGAGCAAGGGACTCACATCTGAGTATGCCCTTCCACGCTTAGGGTGGACAAAATTATTTACAACAAGGGGTGGTGATGGACAGAGTCTCTGAATTAAGCAGAGTACTCTCACCCAGTCGAGAGATCAGGGCTAGATCCAACACCGTTTTTTAGCTCATTGCACCATCCCAGTTTCAGAACCTGGCTGTATGCAAATTAGTCTGTCCCTGGCCCAGTGCATCATGGGAACAGGGCAGACCAGACTACAAAAGCCAATTCTTACACTGGGAAGGAAACAAGCTTCCGGGGACCGGTTTCTGCCATTTCAGGCGTCTTCGGCCCGGCTTGCTTGAATCCTGATGGTGCAATGAGCAAGGGACTCACATCTGAGTATGCCCTTCCACGCTTAGGGTGGACAAAATTATTTACAACAAGGGGTGGTGATGGACAGAGTCTCTGAATTAAGCAGAGTACTCTCACCCAGTCAAGAGATCAGGGCTAGATCCAACACCGTTTTTTAGCTCATTGCACCATCCCAGTTTCAGAACCTGGCTGTATGCAAATTAGTCTGTCCCTGGCCCAGTGCATCATGGGAACAGGGCAGACCAGACTACAAAAGCCAATTCTTACACTGGGAAGGAAACAAGCTTCCGGGGACCGGTTTTTGCCATTTCAGGCGTCTTCGGCCCGGCTTGCTTGAATCCTGATGGTGCAATGAGCAAGGGACTCACATCTGAGTATGCCCTTCCACGCTTAGGGTGGACAAAATTATTTACAACAAGGGGTGGTGATGGACAGAGTCTCTGAATTAAGCAGAGTACTCTCACCCAGTCAAGAGATCAGGGCTAGATCCAACACCGTTTTTTAGCTCATTGCACCATCCCAGTTTCAGAACCTGGCTGTATGCAAATTAGTCTGTCCCTGGCCCAGTGCATCATGGGAACAGGGCAGACCAGACTACAAAAGCCAATTCTTACACTGGGAAGGAAACAAGCTTCCGGGGACCGGTTTCTGCCATTTCAGGCGTCTTCGGCCCGGCTTGCTTGAATCCTGATGGTGCAATGAGCAAGGGACGGGGCAGTGAGATAAATAACGGTGATGGATCAAGCCCTGATCTTTGGACTGGGTAAGAGTGGTCTGCTTAATTCAGACACTCTGTTCATCACCACCCCCTTTTCTGTATCGTTTTTGGCCACTATAGGTGTGGCAGGGTATACTCAGACATGAGTCCCTTTCTCACTGCTCCATCAGGATTCAAGCAAGCCGGGCCGAAGAGGCTGAAATGCCAGAAACCGGTCCCCGGTAGCTTGTCTCCTTTCTGGTGAAGAATTGGCTTGGTAGTTTGGTCTGCCCTGTTCCCATGATGCACTGGGCCAGGGACAGACTAATTTGCATATAGCCAGGTTCTGAGCTGGGATGGGGCAGTGAGATAAATAACGGTGATGGATCAAGCCCTGATCTTTGGACTGGGTAAGAGTGGTCTGCTTAATTCAGACACTCTGTTCATCACCACCCCCTTTTCTGTATCGTTTTTGGCCACTATAGGTGTGGCAGGGTATACTCAGACATGAGTCCCTTTCTCACTGCTCCATCAGGATTCAAGCAAGCCGGGCCGAAGAGGCTGAAATGCCAGAAACCGGTCCCCGGTAGCTTGTCTCCTTTCTGGTGAAGAATTGGCTTGGTAGTTTGGTCTGCCCTGTTCCCATGATGCACTGGGCCAGGGACAGACTAATTTGCATATAGCCAGGTTCTGAGCTGGGATGGGGCAGTGAGATAAATAACGGTGATGGATCAAGCCCTGATCTTTGGACTGGGTAAGAGTGGTCTGCTTAATTCAGACACTCTGTTCATCACCACCCCCTTTTCTGTATCGTTTTTGGCCACTATAGGTGTGGCAGGGTATACTCAGACATGAGTCCCTTTCTCACTGCTCCATCAGGATTCAAGCAAGCCGGGCCGAAGAGGCTGAAATGCCAGAAACCGGTCCCCGGTAGCTTGTCTCCTTTCTGGTGAAGAATTGGCTTGGTAGTTTGGTCTGCCCTGTTCCCATGATGCACTGGGCCAGGGACAGACTAATTTGCATATAGCCAGGTTCTGAGCTGGGATGGGGCAGTGAGATAAATAACGGTGATGGATCAAGCCCTGATCTTTGGACTGGGTAAGAGTGGTCTGCTTAATTCAGACACTCTGTTCATCACCACCCCCTTTTCTGTATCGTTTTTGGCCACTATAGGTGTGGCAGGGTATACTCAGACATGAGTCCCTTTCTCACTGCTCCATCAGGATTCAAGCAAGCCGGGCCGAAGAGGCTGAAATGCCAGAAACCGGTCCCCGGTAGCTTGTCTCCTTTCTGGTGAAGAATTGGCTTGGTAGTTTGGTCTGCCCTGTTCCCATGATGCACTGGGCCAGGGACAGACTAATTTGCATATAGCCAGGTTCTGAGCTGGGATGGGGCAGTGAGATAAATAACGGTGATGGATCAAGCCCTGATCTTTGGACTGGGTAAGAGTGGTCTGCTTAATTCAGACACTCTGTTCATCACCACCCCCATTTCTGTATCGTTTTTGGCCACTTTAGGTGTGGCAGGGTATACTCAGACATGAGTCCCTTTCTCACTGCTCCATCAGGATTCAAGCAAGCCGGGCCGAAGAGGCTGAAATGCCAGAAACCGGTCCCCGGTAGCTTGTCTCCTTTCTGGTGAAGAATTGGCTTGGTAGTTTGGTCTGCCCTGTTCCCATGATGCACTGGGCCAGGGACAGACTAATTTGCATATAGCCAGGTTCTGAGCTGGGATGGGGCAGTGAGATAAATAACGGTGATGGATCAAGCCCTGATCTTTGGACTGGGTAAGAGTGGTCTGCTTAATTCAGACACTCTGTTCATCACCACCCCCTTTTCTGTATCGTTTTTGGCCACTATAGGTGTGGCAGGGTATACTCAGACATGAGTCCCTTTCTCACTGCTCCATCAGGATTCAAGCAAGCCGGGCCGAAGAGGCTGAAATGCCAGAAACCGGTCCCCGGTAGCTTGTCTCCTTTCTGGTGAAGAATTGGCTTGGTAGTTTGGTCTGCCCTGTTCCCATGATGCACTGGGCCAGGGACAGACTAATTTGCATATAGCCAGGTTCTGAGCTGGGATGGGGCAGTGAGATAAATAACGGTGATGGATCAAGCCCTGATCTTTGGACTGGGTAAGAGTGGTCTGCTTAATTCAGACACTCTGTTCATCACCACCCCCTTTTCTGTATCGTTTTTGGCCACTACAGGTGTGGCAGGGTATACTCAGACATGAGTCCCTTTCTCACTGCTCCATCAGGATTCAAGCAAGCCGGGCCGAAGAGGCTGAAATGCCAGAAACCGGTCCCCGGTAGCTTGTCTCCTTTCTGGTGAAGAATTGGCTTGGTAGTTTGGTCTGCCCTGTTCCCATGATGCACTGGGCCAGGGACAGACTAATTTGCATATAGCCAGGTTCTGAGCTGGGATGGGGCAGTGAGATAAATAACGGTGATGGATCAAGCCCTGATCTTTGTACTGGGTAAGAGTGGTCTGCTTAATTCAGACACTCTGTTCATCACCACCCCCTTTTCTGTATCGTTTTTGGCCACTATAGGTGTGGCAGGGTATACTCAGACATGAGTCCCTTTCTCACTGCTCCATCAGGATTCAAGCAAGCCGGGCCGAAGAGGCTGAAATGCCAGAAACCGGTCCCCGGTAGCTTGTCTCCTTTCTGGTGAAGAATTGGCTTGGTAGTTTGGTCTGCCCTGTTCCCATGATGCACTGGGCCAGGGACAGACTAATTTGCATATAGCCAGGTTCTGAGCTGGGATGGGGCAGTGAGATAAATAACGGTGATGGATCAAGCCCTGATCTTTGGACTGGGTAAGAGTGGTCTGCTTAATTCAGACACTCTGTTCATCACCACCCCCTTTTCTGTATCGCTATCTTTGCTTCGGCAGCTGTCGTGTAGTTGTAACCACAGGTTCGTCTTTATTTCTTTCCTGCGTTCTGCCCTCGCAGCGTTATAGAGCTTCCTAAGTTTAGTAATCTCAGGGATGTTCCTCACTGCGTTCCGGAGGGCCGCCTTGAGGTTGGAGAGGGCCTTACGACACCGGGAGTTGAACCAACCCTCAGTTAGTATTTTTCTGCGTGTATGGGTGCGAGATAATTCCTCCTTTATTGTACCCAGGATCTTACCAAAGCTGTCCAAGACTGTTTGAGGTGAGGAATCAGGGCTTAAGCAGTCATATACCCATGGACGGGCTTTTTTAAGAACTATCCCCGTAACTACTTCTGGATCTATTTTTGCCCACTTTACAGAGAAGCCGTTCACTTTATTCATGGATAACGTTTTTTGTGATAACAGGCTTGTAGCGTTGGTATGCAGTGAGACAGTTTTTGGTCGGACTAAAACACTATTAGGAAAATGGTCGCTACTAATTTCAGATCCTGTGTGGAATTTTGCCAATTGTCCCTTCATACTCTGAGAACACAGAATAAAGTCGATGGTGCTTAACAACCCCCTACCATGGAATGTCAGAGAAAAATTAACTTGCGGGTCTACCAATTCATTGGCAAAATCCATCTCCAGTGAGAAGAAACTCTCATTCAGGCAATTCCCATTTATGGTGTGTGCGAAATGGGCCAGAGGGCTACCATTCTCATCTGACAGTCCACAGTTACCATTTCTATAGTTGGTGCATAGTGGGATATTAAAACCGCCACCCCAAATAACATATACAGGGAGAGACGATGGCTTATTCTGTTGCAGTACTAAAAAAGTGGTAATTTCATTTAACATCTTCACACACTCAGGTGGTTGGAGATTGTCATATAGATTTATCAAGAGGTAAATAAAACTCTTGTTCAGGCATATTTGCAAAATTTGGTAGCACTCTTCTTCTTTTAATCTAGTTGTTGTTATAGAGGAGTGGTTGTTTACTACGTATACTGCTAAACCACCCTTAGGTCTACCAAACAAACCCTGACTTGCTGGGGTGTGAAAAGTTTTGAAACCCAGTAGGTGGACGGGGACAGTTGACCATGTCTCCTGGAGACATACTATGTGATGCTCATTTACCGTGTCTACCCATGGTTGTAGATTGATCTTAGAGCGTAGGCCAGCAACGTTCCAAAATAGAACGGATAAGGTCGTTTGTTTATTTAAAGAAGAATTACGTTTATGGCCATAGAGATTATCTGTGCAGGCACTGTCGGTTGGGTACAACGAGGTACAGCTCATCGAGACCGCAGTTGGAGAGGGGGACTTAGGGCCCTCGATCTGAGGAGACAACGGGGCAGCTAAACTTACAAGTTCCCCCGGGGTACAACCCCTGGAGTCATGGG
This sequence comes from Lissotriton helveticus, assembly GCF_964261635.1. Taxonomy (NCBI): domain Eukaryota; kingdom Metazoa; phylum Chordata; class Amphibia; order Caudata; family Salamandridae; genus Lissotriton; species Lissotriton helveticus. The sequence goes on from NC_136069.1 coordinate 1,260,525,693, forward strand.
AAAGAGAGAGATCTAGAAAAGTTTGGGCGCAGATAATAGTTGGTGCAGGCAATACTTCGCGAAGTTCAGAGTGAGTATTGTTATGCAACTCTAGAGCTCCCTCTACCATCTGAGCAGACCCTGGGACCCCCTGGATCAGGTTGCTGCTGTTTGAGGTGGCTAACGGTCAATCGACCATTTCCAAACAGTCATATCTGTTTCTGATTGGGATACCTCGCCATCTCACCAATGAAGGCTGTTCCCTGTTAGGGTACCAAGGCCGAGATTCCCACTCCCTACTCCTGCTCCTCTGAGTGTGCCAGAGACCCACATGGTTCCATGTACACTCCGGGGGCTGATCCTAGTTGAGAGCTGGGGGATACTGATAGCTGTGCACTGGTGGATGAAAGAAAGAGAGGCGATGTGCGTCAATACCCCCCTTTTTGGCCAAGGCTGGCCATGAACAAATATAGTCAACAGTGGCTGGATCGTCACAGTTGACTATAATGCAGTCTCCTTTTGTGCTTTTTGGTTTAACCCCAACCCACGGCACTCTACGCACTGTAGAAATTCTGCTAGTGTGTGGTGGTTGTAGGGGCCTATTTAAGCTGAGCCACTGTAAGACCTTATTTTGAAGGGACCAGGACGGTTCCTCTGTGGTTACTGGTAGCTCCGGGACCCCAGTGAGGATGACAGTAAAAGGAGACGCTTCTGGAGGTAGATGAATGGGGCGCTTGGGCCTAAACCCCTTTTTACCCTCACCCAGCAAATTAGATCGCGGTTGCTGAGGCACCAAAGATGGTATGGGTCTCTGGTTTGATAGCTGGGCGGGACCCTTGTCAAGAGTAGACTGGGAAGGAATAGTGACCGGGGTCTTAGTCATAGGCCCGCCTCCAGGAGTGGAGTGAGAGGAGGGTTGTAGCATATTGGGCTTTGCTTGGATATGTGGGGTTTTTGCAGCTTGGGACGGCTTAGCTCGGCAGTCCGGCTGAGCCCCTTGGACTCCTGAACTAGGAGGATTTGTTTTGCCCCCCCCCTGAGTTGGTTTGGACCAGGCTTTGCTGATTAGATGGCTTTAGGGAAAGTTTCGCTAGTTGTTTTTCTATGGTCATTATGCTCCGTTCGAGGGGTTGTAGATGATGTTTTAGGAGCTCCCTAATGCTAAGTAGAAGCTGGGTGTTTGCAGTACATGATCTACAGGTCCCCCCCTCTGTGCCCTTAATAGTTGGATTAACGGTAGGTTCTATTAGATTGATAAATGAAGTATTAGGATCATTTAGGTCACCCTGCAACAGATGAACAGTAGCCCCCTTGATAGCTGAAGAAACAGGAGGAACATGGGGCTTTTTTGAGTTACCCTTTTTCTTATCTTTGCCCCGCTTGGGAACGGCGCACTCCTTCGCCCCCATAAGCTGCTTATCAGGGCTTGGGTCTTGGGTTTGAAGTAACTGTAGATCTGGGGTATTTTCAAGATTGCCCGTAGAATCAGGGTCAGAAGAAAGATTGGTGGCAGACAGATCAACAGTATTCGGGATGGAGTGGATCTCCACTAGAACATTTGGTTGCAATAGCATAGGGATAGTTGTAACTGATTGTAGCGGGGATGGTGCAGAGACCAGGGGGCAAGATCTTGCGAGACCCTACGCTCCAGCAAAGAAATGCTCTGGTCGAAAGCCGCATTTGCTCTTGAAATAAATTGGTCTATAGGACCGGTAATCAGGGCCGCACTCATGGCCGTCTTGCTTCTACTCCCCCTTGTCATGATGGAAAAACCTAGAACTTTGCACAGATGGTAATGATGGAGAAACTAGCTGGAAAAAGTGGGAGTGTTCAGTTATACCAAAGAATAAGGGGCATACAGCCCAGTTGATGAAGCCAAGGGGGGTGGCCCAGCCCAGTCTAGCTCGGACTAGAACGGGCTAAAACGGGCCCGCCCTTGGCCCGGGCTTCGCCCGGCGTCCCGCGAGGGGAGCTAGTGGTGCTTTTATGCGCCTCCTGGCGCTGGGTAGTGACGCTGGGGACCTCAAGGGCTGCCGGGAGTTGTAGGCAGCCCCTCGCCACACTCCACACGGCGGCCCCACTCAAGATCTTGACAGAGCGGCTGGGCGGCGGGAGGCAAGCGGGAGGACCGGAGGGTCTCTGGAGCAAGGTAAGCATTCAGCAGGGTTTGCACGCGGTCAGCAGGTAGAGTTTCAGAAAGGGAAGCCCCGCTCCCCGTAACTAGTGACGCTTTTATGCGCCTCCTGGCGCTGGGTAGTGACGCTGGGGACCTCAAGGGCTGCCGGGAGTTGTAGGCAGCCCCTCGCCACACTCCACACGGCGGCCCCGCTCAATATCTTGACAGAGCGGCTGGGCGGCGGGAGGCAGGCGGGAGGACCGGAGGGTCTCTGGAGCAAGGTAAGCGTTCAGCAGAGTTTGCACGCGGTCAGCAGGTAGAGTTTCAGAAAGGGAAGCCCATTCATTTATAAAACACTGATAACACTTCCGTCTGACAGACCTAAATCTAAACTGCAACTTTTATGGGAATCTGAATTGCATTCCAGTAGGCCTATATCACTTTGGCAGAAAATATGGGAACAAATTCATTCTACCACATGTCCCACCAAACTCACTCAAACATTATATTACTTCTATAACAGAATCTATCATACACCAGCACATTTGTTTCAACTGAAATGGCTCAAAAATGATACTTGCTACCGTTGTAATACCAATCCCAGCACCTACCTTCACATGTTCTTTCTATGTCCTAAGCTGTCTCAATTGTGGGAGCAGGTATGGACAAGGACAGGGGGCATCATTGAGGTTTGCACTCCATCTCCATGCAAGTTTTGCTCCTTGGGGGGTTGAGTAATTTATGGCCTCAAAATAAAATGATTTGCAAATAAGTTGACCTGTTGATTGTGGTTGGCTTCCAGGTAATTACATCTCATAGGAACTCTACAGACAATATTACCCTTCAACAGTGGTGGGATTTGGTATGTCACAACCATCGACTGGATCGCTACATTTTGCATTCTGCATTGTTATCAGTCAAACATAATTAACAAAAATAATTCCACATTTCTAAAGTGCAAACGTATCACCCCTATATGTATCTAGGCGCTGGGGGCCGTCAGGGAGATCAAGCCAGCTATTGCCCAGAGTCACATGATGCTGAGCTGCTGCTGCCGCTGGGGATCAAACTGTGAGTCAGCTGCTCTGCATGCTGTGCCACACCTTTCGTGAAGCGCTGTGGGAACCATTGACTCGATATTTGACTTGTGGTGCAAATAATACAGTTTAATCGCCTAATGTGTTTGAATAAATAATATATAGGTTATAGTTGTGCTTATCTCAACACTGATTGTATTGTTCTTTTTACATAATACATTTATATATGTTAGTTTAAAAGTTCTTTTTACTATACATTACAAAGCCTGCAGTTTTTTCCTCATCTTCTCTCGCTTAGTCTCTATTTTTTCCTTTCTCTCTTCACTCTACGCTCTCCTTAACTCTTCCCTTACAATTTTCCTTCCATTACATTCTGTCCATCCCAGTTTTAACTTTAATAACACTATTTCTTTTCCAGATGTTTGCATACATATTTTTTTTACTTCTCTTCTGCTTTGTATCTATTCTAGATAATAGACTGCTTCCTCGGAATTTATGTATATCTTTATTAGTTCAATAAAAATACTAAACTAAAACAAATAATGTACTGGGGTACTTTATCCCATATATATCAACCGAGGTTTCTTTGTGTTCAGACAAAACTTCTTCTACAGTAATCAATTACAATAGTTTCACTAGGAGTTAGTTCTGAAAAAAACGTTTATGTACTATTTTGATAGTAGATCTTTTAGACCAGGAATAGAACAAAATGCAAGGTGTTCTGTAAGTTTGTGTTTCTATCCTCATGTTGCGCTCAGAAGAAAATCAGTGCTGCCTGTCGCCAGCCCCCTCTCTAGAGAGAAGTGGTGAAAAGAAGAAAAGGAGTGCAGATGTAATTACACGTCACCGTTCCCAGATTTATGAAATTAAAAATAAGGTCTGTAAATAGTCAATGGAGAAAAAGCTCTTATCAGGCTTGTTTTACAGCACTGGCAAATAACGCAGACTCCCTGACTTGTCAGGCTTGTCATACGCGAACAATTAATCTCTGCTGATGCGGGCACTTTATGAGATTCGCACAGCGGAGGAACGTGAAATGTATGGATAGCACAGTTGGTCCAAAACTCATTACAGCGCCCTGTAGGCAAACGCGGTAGTAGCTGCTCAGGTATAAATACACACAAGGGAGAATGGGGATACTTTCCTTACGTATGGGGGGAGGGCGGGCTAATATTGGAGAGAGGGCATAAAGGGCACATCCAACTAGTTATGCCCCACGGACATAACAAGTCAATACACTGTTTGTAATTGTTTCTTTACATATAACTACCTCATTTTAAAGATAGGACTATAAATCATTTTGAAGGCTCCTCAAACGTGCACAGCATAGCACGCTTCTTTGGTGTTTAACGAACGCTGCCTTTTAGAAGTAGTAGTGTTATAAATGCGACAGTGGGCACAACAAAATTGATAATCACTCGGGTAGATCACTGTTGCTTTTGGTTCATCTTTTCAAATAATGTATATGTGGGCATGCCTCATTTCACTAAAAAACGAAAATGGTAAATTGCTAAAACTTTTTGGTTGTGTAAAATCGAAGAATTTTGTAAAAATCTAAAAGTGGACCCAGAATAGAAATTTAGGTCTGATATAATAAAAAGTAATCAAAAAGCTTTATTATTCCGAAATATCGGCAAAGTGGGCTTATTAATTGTAGATGTTTGGGGGCATGACTTGGCTGAAGATCACGCTTCACTGCTCACTGCTCAAGCATGTACACTGTAAGGGTGAGCCACTCAGAGACGGGTTAGCTCAGGCTGCAGTTGTAATTGTGTCTTTAAGGCTAAACTTTATGGTGCACAGCTGAGGACTTTGTGTAGTGTGTGTTAATCAACCATGGAGGACTGTCCATATGACCAGGCAGCAACAAACTCAGAGGCCTGTCTTTGACCCACATTGCCAAAGGTTATGTCTTTTGTGGGTTGATTGCTCACAGACGATAGAACACAGAACTGACCTAGTGTATAATGTTGGAATACAAATGCTTTTAGCCGAAGTTCTCTATGCATTGTACGATTTAAGCTAGCATTTGCTGCACTATTTTGTATTCAGTCGCCATTTTGAGCCATGATCGAAATTAACTTCTGGCTCACTCTTTCTGCCTCAGCAGAAAGTAGCTGCGATATTTTCTCTTGTATTTCTCTAAGGTTGAGCTTCACTGTACTAATGAATAGACAGTTTCTGTCATCACATCCCTTTCTCACTCGTTAGGCCTGCTCCCACCCTTAGAGTGGCCGGGCGCGGGTAGAGTAACCTTGACGCTGAGATAGCATGTACTTGGTCTTGGGATTGCAGCTCATGCTTCTGTATCTCCTTTGTTCACCAGTTACCAACTGGAAATTTCCAGTCTGGGCGTGTCTTTAGTGGTTCTCAAAATTTACATAATTTGTGTTACCAGGTTGGTAGAAGGCAGTTTCTCTGGAGGAATCTGAGGCTGGTAAGACCAGACCCCACTCGAATGTACTTCTAAGAAATACCTTTGATTTGTATGCTCTACTGTCTGACCTACTCTTCATTTATGAGGAAGGCTGCGAGGTGGTGGCGAGTGACCCGGGTGGCCCAAATCACGTCACTTCCTTTAATAACCCCCATTGTCCATGGACAATGGCAGAGCATTGGTATTAATGCATGATGTCATCAATTATGTCATTTAAGATGTCATCAGTGATGTCACCAATGATGTAATTTAACAATTCATGATGTGGGTTCAAGTTATGGCTAATTTCTCAGTGTTTTTGGTTTAGTTATGTAACCATAGCTGCATTCATTTTAACTGTGATTTTATCAGTTCAGAGGCTTTTTAAACATGCTTTGTGGTGTTATGAGCAAACCTAGCCATATTTAATTTTAATCACTGATTTGTAAATCACTGTCTGTGTTTTTTAAATCTTATTCAACATGAAAATGTTTTCCTGCATCAACCTCAGTTAAATTACTACGTGCTCTTCACAAGTTTGGTTGTGGCCAGTAAAGGATAGCTGCAGCTTCTACATAAACTATTTGTAGACAACTTAACAATTACAGAAGGTGGTTTATAGACATTTGAAACAGGGGTTGACTGCACATCTCTTGCATCCTAATTATACCATGGATTGGTAGTCCATATCCTGCCCATATTGCAGACAGCCTTGGGCTAAGGACGTGGGATGCAGGGCCTTGCATCTTGTTTGGCCCTGCACCCTACCCAACTTGTAGTAGTGTACCAGGCAGGAGGCACTAGCCTTTCGCAGCATGGAGCCTTGAGTCAGTGAAGCTTGCAAATGGTGATAGTGTGCTGACCAGCTTGTACAAGCACCTCCAAAGGCAGGCCCCCTGATGGTGTGAAGCTTCCACCCTGTTTTGGTGTACCCGATGGGTGGTACTAGCACCTCCACAGCTGGACCATTTGAGGCCATAAAGCTTTCACCTGGTGATGTACAAGGCAGACGCTACTATGACATTAAGACACATGTGTTTCCAACGCATTCCTTTACCAAGCATCCTTTACCATGCACTGCCTTTGTAATGCATGTCTTTACCACACACATACCTTTACCACGCATATATATATATATATATATATATATATACACACACACACACACACACACACATCCTTTCAGGCTTAGAGTGCTGCTCGCATCTTGCAAAAACGAAGCAGAGAACTCTACATAGTTTCCAAGATTAGGTGGAGAGCAGCTCCTGAATAGAGCACCCTACAACACCGCATGCACTAAAATCTGTTCACCTCAAATGTCCGTTTCTCTAGCAGAGCTAAGCCTATGCTTAAAAACTGTCCTTGCATCTGGATATTTGGTTACACTTTTGCTATTGTGCAAGTCATTGCATATTTGAAATCTATAACTTATTCAGAGGGTGAGTAGTTGTTTCTTTTCCTTTGTTATCTTTAAGAGTTTACTGTAGGTTGTGTTTTGTTTGTGTAGTAGCAGTGTGTAAATGAGGGGTATAGTGTTGTTGTTTTGATATTGTCATTGGATGGTATATAATTTAAAAAATGAAGGTGGGTTGGCTTTAAATGGTCCATCAGGAGCCAAATGGGAGACTGTTAGGGCTAAAGGTGTTTATGGTCTTACAAAAACTATTATTTTCTTCTCATTATTGAGGGTATTATAATAAAAAAAAGTCCTCTTTTATGTGGGTAGATGTTAAATGGCGAGGGATGTCTATGTCTAATGTCTGAAAAGACATTGAGCTGCAATTATTTTTGCATTTTTCTATAGATTGTCCTTTTTAGGTTGAGCCTGGGCAGCGCATGCGCTGCTCTGCTAGGCATGCTGTATTCAAGTATGGACTTAAAGCTCCGCCCACTCTCCACCCATATTTTTTATTGGCTTGTATCATTGTTCTTTGGAAACTGTGGCTTTGCGTTGGACAATAGGCTTAGTAGTCTCTCCTTAGTACCGCATTGTCTCATTTTGTAACCTCTCATCATAACATCCCCTGTTACATGTGTTGTTACTTGGTAGGCTTTGATTACAGCCTCCAATCACTATTTGGTTGCAGACAGGACATGCTCTTCCTGGAACGCAGGGCACGCCACACTGATGCAGTGGTGGCCCTGCCTTTAGTTTGTTGTTTGCGGACCAAAACGGCTAAATGTTATTTTTTTCTAATTTGTACATTTTTTTGTTTACAAGCACACCATACGGCATTTTTACATTAATGTCAGCCACGCCCCTTTCTTTAGACTAGTCGCGTCTAAAGAAATTTACGAGGCCGCTATTAAAGTGAAACCGCAGCATGAGACACTTTTACAAAAAAAGCATTTGTTTGTCAACTTGACAAACAGATGCTTTTTATTTGTAAAAGCGACCCATACTGCGCTTTCACTTTAATGGCAGCTGCACCCCTTCCTTTAGTCGCGGCCCGTCTAAAGGTAGGTGCGTGGCCGACATTAACGTGAAAGTGCCACATGGGGTACTTTTCAAAATATTTCATTTGCAATGCAATAGGTCTCGCATTTGCAAGAGTTTAAGCTATTGGCATTGTCATTTACAATGCCAATACCTCAAACTCTTGTAAATGCGAGACCTATTGCATTGCAAATGCGTGTTAGAATATGGTACAGAGGTTAGTTGGGCTATACACGAGTTGGTATCCTATATGCATAGTCTTTTAGTATTCTGCATTGATCTGTGAAAGTTGCTGAGGCCTCTTTTAAGTCTTGGACAATGCTGCAGAGCTCAATCTCTGCCACATTTAGTGGGTGAGTGTGCTCAATTGCATTCTCAAGTTGGTTTCTTTCAGAGGTGGCCTTTCTATAACAACTATTGGAATAATATTTTATACCTTTCCAGTGGCGTCCTTCTTTGCTACTATGCTTTAGGTGTTGTCTAAGAACATTGAAAGGGGCTTGCTTTTTTGGGATTTAGGGAACCTGGCTTCATTGGTAATGCAGGGATCTATAGTCGATATAAAAATGATTTTCTGTTTCTCATTTGACATTTTAGATGTTTGAAGGTAAGGGCCCTTTTTTCAGGCTGACTTTTTTAGAGAAAGTTTTCTTCTTTTTCCAATACTGTAGGCATAAAAACAAACAGAGGACTTATATATCTAGTATTATATGTTTAAGCAGTAATGGGTTTATTTCCTATTTTTTAACAGTTTTTTTAATTGTATCTTTGTTCAGGTTTGAAAACTTTTTAATTTTAACGTGTTTGCTTATGTGTTTTTGTTTTCTTTGGTGTTTTCCTTATATGTAAAACACCAATTTAGGGATGTGTGTTATGTTTATTACTGCTTTGTATAACTTCTTTGGGGATTTATTTATTAGACTATATATTTTCAATATTTTATCAATATTTTAGGTATTGGTATTTGAAGTTTAGCTATTTATGTGTGTTTATACAGTGTTATTAGGTGGTCACTATTTCGCTTCTCTAAACTGTGTATCTTGATTTTGTGTTAATATTAATATTAAGAACAACAATATTGGTGATTGTGATAATTTTGTATTTTACATAGTGGCTATTCATAGCTGATATGGTTATACATTGGAATCAATAATGTTATATCTAGATAATATTGTGATTGATATTCAGTGTACAACCTGGCTATTACATGCCTGTGTCAGGTGGATGAAAATATGATCCATTAATACATTAATTACTGTGGGTGATTAAACTGTGTCTTCAACATTTACTTCCCCCACCTTCGAGAAAGCCCCTGAGGTAAGACTATCAGTTTTAAAAAGGCACTGTTAACATATGCTCGTAAGTTCATTACCATCTTTCATTCAGGACACCAAGAATTTTCTGAACCAGATAGATGGCATTCCATGGGAAATAGACTTCCTGCTTATCACCCTTGATGTAGGCAGTCTCTGCACCTTTATCAGCCATGAGACAAGTGCGGAAGCCTGCAGACATTTTTTGAAAGGGAGGTCCCACTCATATCTGTTTTATACAGAAATTATGATTAAAATGATTGAAACTTATCTAAGCAAAACATTTTTATGTTTGACAACAAATACTTTAGACAGAAACAAGGGACGACCATAAGCACATGCTTTGCCCCAACTTTCGCTAATCTATTCCTAGGATGGTGGAAGGAGCAGGTGATGGGTCCCATGGAAGCCCTCAACGCTAATGTAGTGCTATGGCTTCACTTCCTTGACGATCTCTTTATTATCTGGAAAGGTGAACAAGTGAAAGCACTTCGATTCAGTTCAGACCTTAATCGGAATGAACTGAACCTGAAATTTACATGTGATATCAAAGAAACTTCTTAGATGTCACAGTTAAAATTGAAAACTATGTGGTTAAAACCTTTTCACACAGAAAGAGTGCAGCGGGTAACACGATACTCCATGGCAATAGCAATCACCCAAGAGCCCTCATTCAGAGTGTTCCATACGGAGAACTACTCAGGGCCAGAAGAAATTGGAGCATGGAAGAGGGTTTTCTTAATGAGAGTGAGAGAATGTGGGAAAGATTCAGGTAGAGAGGTTGTCAGAAAAAACCTTACAGACAGCCCTAGCAAAGGCTAAGGGAACTCCTAGACACCAGTTACTGTGTGTCCTATAAATTCAGGAGAACAGACTGAACACAATGAACCCAACAGATTTATCGAAACATTCAATAATAAAGCGATGCAAATTAGGAAAATACTAAGTAAATACTGGTCTGTTTTACTAAATGAGGATAGCCTTCGAAGATCATTGACTGCATACCCCCAAATTACATACAGATGGGACACCAATCTGAAAGACAGGTTGTCAAACAGTGTTATAGAAAACAACAGGACATGGCTTACCAGCCCACAAAAAGGCTTCTTACCTTGTAAAAAATGCAAATCCTGTAAAAACAGTACACCCATTAACAAATACACACCAGCTCTCACTGGTCAAGAAAAGAACATAGAGAAGGCCCTGTCATGTAACTCTGATTACACAATTTATGTGCTTGTATGTCCTTGCAATCGGTGGTACATAGTAAGCACTATTTATCCTGTAAAGAAGAGAGTGTTGAAACACATGAGGGCGATCACTCATGAGGACAGAAACTATCCTCTTTCCAGACAATTTGAAGTAGTCCATAAAAAGTCTAGTGAGCTCAAGACCTTCTTTGTAATAGACAGAATTGAACCACAGATGAGGGGAGGCAATAGGGAAATCACACTCAGAAGGTTGGAATCAATGTACATCATTGAGTTAAACAGTAAGATACCTATAGGTCTTAATACAGACAATTGAATGTTCATTTGGGGTAGTCTACACAGCAGGGCTGTGCTAAATGTTGCACTTTTGCCTTTTTGTTGTATGAAATAGAATATTTGATTATGTTAAAACACAATTTAGAATCGTAGATCCTAACATTATCTGCTGTTTGAAGATTTTAACCTGTGGATTTTGTTCGTTCTCCTCTCCCTTTTTCATGCACTTTTCTATGTATCTCTCTCTCTTTTAGATCTTTGATTACTTCTATCACTATTACCACCCTTTTTTCTCGTCTTTGATCTTGTTTTTTAACTAAGGCATGAAGCTCATCATGGATGAACTGCGAGTGGGACATTGGTCCATTTAATATAACTGCAGATCTGGGCGCACATTAGGTTTTCCAATTAACTGAAGTCAGATGTTTATGCATTCTTCAGCGACAACCACATGGAAATTTAATGTATTTAAAATTAATTATCATACAGTGGTTTAGTCGCATGTAATTAAGGACTGATATTAGAAGAGCAGGCCCACTTGAGAAGAATTGCATGATGTATAAATATATGCGCGCCAACTTCAGAACCGCATGCCTCGCGCACAAAGCACTGCATACAGGGTAACCCGACCACCTGCTCTCCAAACTCCAGAAGGCTGGTCAGTCAAGAAACCTAAGAAGCAACAACACTTTACTCCTTATCCCTCCAAAAACTCGCAAACAAAAAACCGCATTGTGATCCTTTGCAGGAAGTGCGCCCAAAATCTGGAAATCCATCCCAACACACTTCCTCCTACTTAAAATTCAAAAGGCAGCTCAAAGACCTCCTCCTCAACAGATCTCTCCCGAAGGTTTAGCTACAACCCAACACCGAAGCCTGCCTACATCAGCACAAAGTCACTTTGACCTTAGACCTCTACCTCACTCCCCCCAAGACGACCTCACCGACCCCCCTACATCCTGGATCAAACCCCGGCAGGAAACAGGGTGCTATCTACGACGTAATCATTCGGAGCGACCTGAGACACTGAACACAAAACTGTGTTACATCTCTTACAAGCGATTCAGTGCTCACAAGGATCCATACCCAAGATCCATGACCAAATCCTGTCAAGAGACATGGTGCCTTCTACGATGACACCACGTGAAACGTCTTGAGACATTACACATACAACGGTGTTAACATATCTCACAAGTGACTCTGTGCTTGTAGCAAAGATATTACACAATGCGTAAGGTCTCATTGTGCATATTACTATATTAATGGATCTTATGATTGATAACGCTGTAAAGCGCTCCGATATTCTCAGGTCTGGCTGACGCTATATAAAACCCTTAAATAAATAAAAATAAATAAATAAATATGGATACTCATATTTATCTTATTTGATATTAATCATTTCTTTAATATATTGATTTTGTTCATACACTGATATAACAAGTCATCTGCTTCAGTTTACTTAACCATAATCTGCACAGAAAAGGTTTTCCTATTGGGCATAGTTTGTGAATTATTTACTTCTGTACAAGAGTTCATATATTAGCCTTAGACATTGAGGTTCAGTGAGTGGGGCTCAATAATTGAAGGGAGGCATGATCATGTATATAACAGTGGATTCCTTGATGACTGTTGGATAGACAGGAAGCCTCCTATGAGACATGATGGCGGTTTCTCCACAATTTTATTTTGCTTCACTGTCTCCACGTACAATACATGCATTGACAATCATCTAAATCATCAAAAAAGTATTACGGTGATGCAGCATCTGAATTATTTGTTTTGTTAAAAATTATATGTTATAATTTTAACATCTGTGTAACATCCATTTGGATACTGGCTTATCACAACGAATGATATGCAGAACAAAAACAGACACTCCAAGATGGCGTGATCGAAACATCTGAAGACGTCGATTTTGTGCCCCTTGTTTATATAGTTCCCAAGATAACGTGTAAATGTAACTGCTTTTGACCAATGGTATAAGGGAGGCAGCCCACCCGTGACCAAGGCGACTTGATCTCCGAAACGCGTTGGTGTTTTTATGTTCCGCATGCACAAATAAAATATTGGATTAATTAACCAAGCAAGCAATTCTGGAGTGTGAATAATTTCTTTTTAACACCAGGAAAGGAGTAACTTTCAATTTGGATACAAAGCCCATATTCAGATGCGTGCCACTGCTGCCAAGGCAGGGGGTCTCAGTGAGGACTTGTGGATTTGGATATATATGTAGTTATAGTTAGGACTGAGTCTCCACTGGAAGAACGTTTTTTTTGATTTGGCAATACCTTGTACGCCATTTGACGAATCTTCGCCAAATTTTCTAAACTAACGGGTCAAAATGCTTTTTCTCCATGTTACTTTCCATAGGAAACTTTTGACATGGCTGCAGCCCAAACTGCTGAACGGAATGACACCAAATTTGACACAATGTTAGCTCTTGGTCCAGAAAGCACTCTTTTTGTTAAATTGTGTAAAATCCGTTCAGTAGTTTCTGAGAAATTTAAAGATTTCTCAGATATATAACTGTGGCCGCGGTGGCTCCATGAACCCTCCCAATCTCGCGACTGAGATCTGATTGGCTGCCAACACTTTAAACCAGGAAGTGCTGGCAGCTATCTTATGACTAGGTTGAACCTACTATACTTAAATATGCGGGCCACCCCAGGGCTATTTTCAAAATGAGAAGGGGCCCACGCGGCCCTTCTACTGGAGCCATAATTGGCCCGGGGGGCCGCCACCACCCAGGGCCGGCTCGAGCAATGTCCCGGAGTGCCCACCTCCGGGACTCTCCGGTTTCCTTGTTCAAAGCGGAGCACACTTTACTTTTTACACTCAGGGAGCTGTATGTCAGCAGCTCCCTGGATGTAAAAATCAATGCTGGTTCCCGCAGGAGGCGGGAGCTGGCCGGGACCACAGGGGCCTTCAGGCCCCCCCCTGTGGTCCCCAACGAGAGGCCATGCCCTAGGGGATGAGATCCCGAGGGCTGAAAATGGCCTGAGGAGGGGGGCGGCAAGGCCCCCCCTTTAAAAAAAACAAAACAAAACGTCCGGGCCCTGGGAATGGGGCCAAAATCAGCATGGGAAAGGGAGGGCCTCGCGGCCCCCATCCCTTTTTATAATATAAATGAATAAAGGCCTAGCCCCGGTGTATGGGGTTCTTGGGGTAGTCATTGATTTTAATTTATTGAAATACAAAAAAATGGATCAGGCCCTCGGAGTTGGGGTCTCCGGGGCCCAAAATGGTCAAGGGAAGGGTGACCGTACAGCCCCATTCCAAAAATTTAAAAAAAATTAAACAAAGCTGGCAACTCACCTGAGGCCCCTCCCCCTTTTTCCACTACTCTGCAAACACACCACCTGGTGTGCTCTTGGTTGAGGGATGAAGTCATCTTCAATGCTGAGGGTCCGTAGGGCCAACTAGCCCACCTGTTACCTCCAGTAAGCCCCACACAGTGGGATTGCTGAGAGGTGGTCAGAGGCCATGCCCCTTTTTCCACCACTCTGCAAACACGCCTCTTGGTGCACTGCTGGTGGGGCGATGAGGTCCCCTTATCCCTGAGCGCCTCAGGACTATAATGGACTTCATCCGGCAAGCAGCAGTGTGCCAGGAGGCGCATTTGCAGAGTGGTGGAGAAAGGGGGTATGGCCTCCGATGTCACTGACCATGTCATGAGTGATGTAATATGTTAGGTCATAAGCAGTGCATTGCGGAGGAGCTAGTTATAGTTAACTCAGCTAACTAAAACGGCTGAATTTCTCTGATTTTGTATGAGTAAAATCAGACCCTAACTATAACATCCCTGTAACCTTTGTTTTTCTTAGTGAAGATATATATTTATATCATCAAGTAACAGGCGGTTGTAACTGTGAAGAAGCAGAACCACTGTTTATATTTTGTCTATGTCTATGGTGGGATCTGTCATGTGATGTACTCTTGAATTAGGCACGGTCGCTTTAAAAACTGTAGTAAGCCAGAACCACATTGTGAATAATAATGATCTTTATTTAGATATAAAACATATCTTTAAAAGAATTTACAGATTCACAGCCTGACCGAATATTAGAATACAAACTTCTAGAAATAACAACACGAGTGTAGATATAAAGGCACAATCCATTAACAAACATTATAAAAACAGGAATTTTATCTCGTAGTGTATTTTAAAATCACAAAAATTGAAACAAGACGCCAGCTTGCATGAATATAACCAAATTGTATCTAACGTTGCTAAGAATAAAAAGGGCACTTTAGCATGGTCTCCTTAGGTTAAAGATGTGATATGCTCGCAGGATAAATTTTGTAAATTTTATGTTTAGCACTGTGTTTTCCGGGTTCAAGGCTGCCATGATGGCTTGCCTGCAGGACCGAACACCCAGCCTATTCCATTCTGATTTTAATCCAGACCTGCGTTCAATGTTAAGGGCTGGGCACAGGCAGCTTACATGCAACATGGTTTCTGCTGTTTCCCCACACCCTCTACAAGTGAGATCTTCCGATGTACGTCGCCATGATGGTAAATCCTGCAGGAAACGCCAGTCACCCAGTCTGATGGCAATAAAGCCGCGTTTCAGGTGTAATGGATATGTGCTGGCCAGATAGCAGGCTGGGACCGGGTGTCTGTAGGAATTTATTGTGATCCAGGCGTGGCTACGTTTCAGAAAGAGTGCTTTGTCAGTGAGACGAGAAGTCATTCTCACACATTTTTTTATAGCTTTTTTAAATGCTATCTGGCCTGGGTTTAGGGCCCACAAATCGCTTGCTGACATTTGGTTAAGTGCGTCTGTAAGAAGCCGTCCGTACAAACCCCCCGGGTTTGTCTGGCTGATTTCTTGCCAGACTAGGGATTCTAAACTACCTGGCTCAGCTTGTCTTAACTTGTGACACAGATTGAGATATGCCCCAGTGGCTGAGGCCTCGTAGTTTATTAGCCCCATCTCCAACCTGATCTGCGCTGCAGAAGCGGTCCTTGGCAACCGGAGCACCCCTTTATAAATTTTAGTGGTCTGTTGGTTCAGGGTTGTGTTCATTTTACCACTGAAAATCTTAACGCCGTAGGATAAGGTGGGGCCAACCTTTGCTCTCATTACCTCCAAGAGGGGGGCTAAGGTTGGACCGGAAAGATCTTTCACAAGTTTGCCGAGTGACACCATAAGGGTCACTGCTTTAACTCCGATCTCTCTGCGCTGTTTTTTGTAGCTACATTTTGAGTCCAGGTGGACGCCTAGGTATTTATAGGACTGGCCAATTTCTAAACTAACATTATTGAATGACCAGCCGCGCCCTGTGTATCATTTCTTGCCGAATGTAACTACTTGCGTTTTCTTTAGATTAACCTCGAGTTGGTTGCTGATCGTATAATCAAACAGTTTATGGAGGAGTCTTTGCAGCCCTACCCTGGTTAAACTAAAGAGAGCCAGGTCGTCGGCGTATAAGAGGTTGCTTAGAGTCATGCCGCCCACCTTCGGAGAATGACTATTAGTGTCATCTAGGACCGCTGACAGATCTGCTACAAATAAGTTAAAAAGGAGGGGGGCCAGCACACATCCCTGCTTCACTCCTCTAGTTGTCATTATTTTCCGTGAGAGATGTGTGCTGGTCCCCAGCTTCACCCGCACCCACGTCCTAGTGTGGAGCTGAATTATTCCCTCTAGTAGTTTCTCTGGAATCCCCCACATCTTTAGTTTGGCCCATAGGGCCTCCCTGGGGACTCTATCGAATGCTGCTTTGAAGTCGACAAAGCAGCAATGAACTAATCTTGAGGTTGCAGCTGCCCTGTCGACTACAGTTGTTATTGCTAGCAAGTTTGTACGGGTTCCTGAGTGTGCCACAAACCCTGTCTGGTTCATTGGCAATAGCTTATTGTCCTTAACCCATAACCTTAGGTCCTCTAATAGAAGACCTGCATAATGTTTTGCCTCTATGTCCAGTAGGACAATGAGTCTATAATTGCTCGGGTGGGCATGGGATCCAGATTTATAAATTGGGTGTATTATGGCTCCCCGCCATGACTCTGGTATTGTGGATGTTCTTAATGCATAATTGAAAAGATTGGCCAATGTTCCTGACCAGAGGGTGATTTAAACAAAGTTTGTGGCAGGCCATTTGGGCCTGGCGCCTCGTCGGATCTTGCTTTTGACAATAATTTCGAAACCTTTTCATGTGTTATACTCCACGAAGGACCATACCCTTGGCTGATCTCAGTTACGGTGGTGTTTCCAAAGAGGCTTGGGTAATCAGGAGACTTAAAGTGATCAAGCAGGAAATTTGCCCAGTCTGATTCATGGATGTTGGCCGACCCCGTGCACACTGTACCTAAGCTGGTGCGGTTAAGAAGCGCCCAGAATTTCCTTGAGTTTTTTTGCTTACTTTCCCACACCAGGTTACTCCAGAATTGGTTTTCATGTGCCCATTTGTCCTTTTTGATCGCTCGCATGAATGATATTTGTGAGGTTTGATAATTGGATATGCAATCACTGTTTCCCGGGAATTTGGCCAGTGATCAAGGCTTGGAGGAGCCGAAACTTTTTGGCGGCGATTCAAAACAAATAAAGAAGAAACTTGCAGTTACCTCTGCTCCGTGTCTACTTTGCTGTGCTGGGGACAGGATTGCTTTTGCCAAAGCTGTGGATTGCGAGATATATATGTATAAATATATATATATATATATATATATATATATATATATATTACCTACTGGCGGTCGCCAGTAGGTATATATAGTTAGGATTTTTTCTCTATGGGATTTTTGAAAATTCTATGTCTAATAACTTTGGCGTTTGTGGACGGAATTGGCTGAAATTTTCAGGAAAATGGCACATTTTGTTTCTGAGCAGCCCTTGAAAATTTGGGGGGGGTTCGTCAAGGGGGGGGCCGAGAAAAAACATTGAATTTTCCATAGGGCGGTTGGCCTCACTTTTAGCCCGAACGGCTGAATGGATTTGCACGAAACTTGGCAAAATTGTAGGGACTGGTAGCCCGATGTGCCTTTGCTAGGTCTCAATATATGTGCTTCAGTGGATTTTGAGAAATTAACGTTCAAAAAAAGATATATATCTGTAACAGCGGACCGGGCAGCGCTCCGGTTCGCGGACTTTACGCGTTACGGAGCTTTGTGAAGCGAAGCTGATTGGTTCTCTGGCGTCTGTGAACATTCCAAACAGTCCGTAGCGGCCGCCATCTTGTCTCTCGGTAGGATCGAGAGACAAGCGGAGGCCAAAGCGAAGGGGCAAATGACCATAAGGGGGCATAGTAGATCCTCCCTGACCCTCTAGGTTTGATGTGGAGGTTTTAAAAGGGCCCCGCGGGGCAAAAAAAAAAAATAATAATAATAATCGAACGGCTGAATGGATTTGCACGAAACTTGGTAAAATATTAGGGACTGGTAGCCCGATGTGCCTTTGCTAGGTCTCAATATATGTGCTCCAGTGGATTTTGAGAAATTAACGTTAAAAAAAAGATATATATCTGTAACAGCGCTCCGCTTCGCGTAACGGAGGTTTGCGAAGCTGATTGGTTCTCTGGCGTCTGTAAACATTGCAAACAGTCCGTAGCGGCCGCCATCTTGTCTCTCGGTAGGATCGAGAGACAGGAGGAGGCCAAAGCGAAGGGGCAAATGACCATAAGGGGGCATAGTAGATCCTCCTTGACCTCTTAGGTTTGATGTGGAGGTTTTAAAAGGGCCCCGCGGGGCAAAAAAAAAATAAATAATAATAATCGAACGGCTGAATGGATTTGCACGAAACTTGGCAAAATTGTAGGGACTGGTAGCTCGATGTGCCTTTGCTAGGTCTCAATATATGTGCTTCAGTGGATTTTGAGAAATTAACGTTCAAAAACAAGATATATATCTGTAACAGCGCTCCGCTTTGCGGAGATAAAATTATCTCTGTATTACCTAGCTGTTGCTAACACCAGTTAGCGACAGCTAGTAGGAGATAGCGACCATCTTGGGCCCCACTTTGCATGTGAGTGATATTTATCACTAATGACATGCAAAGTGGGCATGCCAAGATGTTATCTCCTATTACCAACTTTTGGAAATATTCGCGATAAGCGCGAATATCTCCAAAAGCTACCACCTGCCCTGAGCAGTTCTTAGCCATGTTATCCAATGGGAGGTGGATAACATGGCTAAGAGCATTAGCTCGGTAATGCATGAATATCGCTGAGTTTTCAGCGATATTAATGCATTGCGGTCGTTTTTTATCGTATTTGCGATAAACCTTGATAATAGCAAGGTTTATCTGCGATAATTTCAGAAGATGCTTAGCGGTAAAAAATTCGTTGCTAAGCATCGTTAGGGATAAATATCGCTTAACTTTGGTAATATGCCCCAACGTCTGTTAACGTTCGATTCGAAGGAAATCAGGAAGTGTTGAAAAACATTGTCTGCGCCATCTTGCCTTTTTTCAAATGCCACACTTTTGTCGTGCACGGCAGTCATTTTAGATGCCTTGACCAGACCCACTCTCTGCACGCTGTCGATCCTTAGCATGGCTCCCCACCCTCGCAAGCATCTCCCCCAGGCAGTGGTCACCCCCGCTCTCTGTCTTATGCATGGGTAATAAACCACCCCCCATCTGTGCTGCTCTTCACTGAGAATCACACCCTGTGCCCGCCCGACACCTCCCTTTCGCCCTATTCACTACCGCACCCTCTGACACTCCTTTTCCTCTGTGTCCGATTGTCCAGGCCGGTCCTAGGGTATCAGCTAGCCCTGCAGATGTAGTTTATGGCCCCAGCTGTAAAGAATCACCCCTCTTCAAAGGAGTTATAGTAGATCAAGGCCCACACTCGATGAGATCCGTCACAGCAGACGCGTTCCTATTATCTGAAAACCGTCCTGTATTGTGATTGGGGAGGGGACCGAGCCTGAAGCGGAAGATTCCAGGGATGACTCTTTGTACATCAAAGTTTTTACAATTATGTGTCACATTAAAAATATATAGCACTCCAACAAAGTAGTAAGATTATAAAACTTTAATAACTTATAAATATATACAAGAAAACAAAAACAGTAATAACATATAAACATTTTTAGGGAAAAACAACGAAGTAGCGGTCGGCTGTGCGAATAGTCCCAACGCAGCACAACGTCCAGATTTCACTGATTTTGGCATCCGGCGTGGGGCGTCGCGGGGGGTGGGTCATCAGTAGCAAACTGTTGTGCGAATAGTTCCAAGGCAGCAGAACGATGGCACCAAGGTGATGTCCAGTAAGTTGCCGCACTGGTTTTGGTATCCTACAATGCTGCTCCGAATAACGGCGTGGGGCGCCCCGGGGGAGGCGGCGTGAACGGGCCTCTCCAGGTGGAGTCTCGTCTGTTGTAGTGGGGCGCCCCTTTACCGTTTCAGTTGCCATTCCGTCCGCTTTCGGTCCACTGTGTCAAAAGCCGCAATTCAGCTGAGTTGCGCCCACTCTTGCGGTGCAGCGATAGGCAGCTGTCACAGGACACTCAAAATGGCGGCAGGCTGTTTCCTTTTTGGGCCTGGTCCACTGAAATGGCCCTGGGACACCTTGGAAATCGGACGCTTGTCTGCTAGGTCTTGGACCCCATTCTCGAAAGCGTCCCCTCCGCCTTGAGGATTCATCAAAAGTTTTGGGGGCCCCGGACTCCTGCAGGCTTCTGGTGGGGAGCGGCTGCCATGATTGCTCGCGGAATGACTACGACGGAGCCACGAGATGGTGGTGCTTTCATGGTGACGCCAGCTTCAGTCTGAAACATCCAGAAACAAGGTGGGGCTTTCATCGTTGGGGAAAAAAAAAAGTTTTCATCCAATGAAAAGTGTTGTTTTTAGGTCATATGATCAAGCTTTCCATCATTAGGAAACCAAAAGTAAAATGAACCAATGAAAAGTTTTATAAACAAGTCACATGACCTGTTATGCGGCATAGGGTATAAAATGCGGAGAAAATACGTTGGCACGTGAGGCGGCGTCAGTAGCGGACCGATGTGCGAATAGGCCGAAGGCAACACAACGCGCCAAGATTCGGATGGCACCGAGGTGATGTCCAGCAAGTTGCAGCACTGGTGTGGCCATCCTACAATGCTGAAAGTCGGCGTGGGGCGCCCTGTTGGCCTGTGAGTTCGCGTCAGTAGCGGACCGATGTGCGAATAGGCCGAAGGCAGCACAACGCGCCAAGATCCGGATGGCACCGAGGTGGTGTTTAGCAAGTTGTCGCACTGGTGTGGCCATCCTACAATGTTGAAAGTCGGCGTGGGGCGCCCCGTTGGCCTGTGAGATGGCGTCAGTAGCGGACCGATGTGCGAATGGGGCCAAAGGCAGCGCAACAATATTTTCTGAATAGAAGACACCACAAGGCGCTGAGATGCCAAGATCCGGATGGCACCGAGGTGGTGTCTAGCAAGTTGTGGCACTGGTGTGGCCATCCTACAATGGTAAAAGTCGGCGTGGGGCGCCCTGTTGGCCTGTGAGATGGTGTCAGTAGCGGACCGATGTGCGAATGGGGCCAAAGGCAGCGCAACAATATTTTCTGTATGGAAGATACCACTAGGCGTTGAGATGCCAAGATCCGGATGGCACCGAGGTGATGTCTAGCAAGTTGCTGTACTGGTGTGGCCATCCTACAATGCTGAAACTCGGCGTGGGGCGCCCCGTTGGCCTGTGAGGTGGCATCAGTAGCGGACCGATGTGTGAATAGGCCGGAACCAGCACAAGGCGCCAAGATCCGGATGTCACCGTGGTGGTTTCATAGTTGAGAGGCACTTCATCTGCAGTGGGGCGCCGAGATCCGGATGGCACCGAGGTGATGTCTAGCAAGTTGCTGTACTGGTGTGGTCATCCTACAATGCTGAAACTCGGCGTGGGGCACCCCATTAGCCTGTGAGATGGCGTCAGTAGCGGACCGATGTGCGAATGGGGCAAAGGAAGCGCAAGAATATTTTCTGAAGAGAAGACACCACAAGGCGCTGAGATTCGGTTACCACCGAGGTGATGTCTAGCAAGTTGCCGCACTGGTGTGGCCATCCTACAATACTGCTCCGAATAACGGCGTGGGGTGCCCGAAGGGGGGGGGGGAGGCGGCGTGAACGGGCCTTCCTAGGTGGAGGCTCGTCTGCTGTAGTGGGGCGCCCCTTTACCGTTTCAGTTGCCATTCAGCTGAGTTTCGGCCGCTCTTGATGCTACAGCGACAGGCGGCTGCAACAGGACTCTCAAAATGGCGGCCTGTTCTTTGGATTTGGGCCTGGTCTACTAAAATGGCCCTGGGACACTTTAGAACTCGGACGCTCGATTTTTTTTTTTCCTTTCCTGTACATGCAAAAAAAGGTAAATTCCCGGTACGTTACACGCTTCATCTGCCACGATGTACTCTCCAGAGGAACCGAAAAAAAATATAGTTATGGTAACTATACCATGCATCGTCATATGGAGAGGTGGCACCAATTAATTATAGTGCTGCATAAAAGAGAGATTTGGAGGAGAACCCCCGACCTGCCAGTACATTCATCAAAGAAGTGGCACTGACAGCATCAGAGGCAAGGGAAATGGTCCCAAATATTTAGAACTTTGGAAAGATTAAAATGACATGTTTAGATTGTGGCAAATTAATTTCATGTGGACAGATGAGTGTTACTCTAATAAATACAGCATATGAACATCATCATAGTCGATGGTTGGTAGAGACATTTTGACTATATCCTGGACCTGCCCGTCCTCGCCCAAAATGGCGCCGGAATAAATGGGACTCGTAACTCCTTGTTGTGTACTGGTTGCAGAACCTTGAAATCACGAGATACGTATGCAGTTTTGAAGCATATGGCGGGCGGGGACGAGAATTGATTGAATATTTCGACATCCCTATTGATATGCCTTCTGAGCTCTCCCTGTGTGAGCACTAGGGCGCGAGCTACTTGGGATCAGTTATACTCATTGCTGCATTTTTTAACCTGTTGTTCTTTGTATTTTAAATCATTTTACATCTCGTGCTGAAAGAATCTATTTGGGGGCATTTTAATCTGTTAGCTTAACGGGAATGTAGTTGAGGCACTCTAACACCCCTCCTCACGCTATTAAGCTCTCTTTCGCCTCGCCTAGCCGCTTTGGTTGACTGTAGGCGGCGGCGGGCGCCATCTTGGGTGTGGGCTTGGGCTGCGCTCTAGTCGCGCTGGCCTCCCGCCCTCCCAGACTACTTAGCTTGCCGTGTTTCGACGCTCGCTGCCTTCTGAGCTCTCCCTGTGTGAGCACTAGGGCTGCGAGCTACTTGGGATCAGTTATACTCATTGCTGCATTTTTTAACCTGTTGTTCTTTGTATTTTAAATCATTTTACATCTCGTGCTGAAAGAATCTATTTGGGGGCATTTTAATCTGTTACCTTAACGGGAATGTAGTTGAGGCACTCTAACACCCCTCCTCACGCTATTAAGCTCTCTTTCGCCTCGCCTAGCCACTTTGGTTGACTGTAGGCGGCGGCGGGCGCCATCTTGGGTGTGGGCTGGGGCTGCGCTCTAGTCGCGCTGGCCTCCCGCCCTCCCAGACTACTTAGCTTGCCGTGTTTCGACGCTCGCTGCCTTCTGAGCTCTCCCTGTGTGAGCACTAGGGCTGCGAGCTACTTGGGATCAGTTATACTCATTGCTGCATTTTTTAACCTGTTGTTCTTTGTATTTTAAATCATTTTACATCTCGTGCTGAAAGAATCTATTTGGGGGCATTTTAATCTGTTAGCTTAACGGGAATGTAGTTGAGGCACTCTAACACCCCTCCTCACGCTATTAAGCTCTCTTTCGCCTCGCCTAGCCGCTTTGGTTGACTGTAGGCGGCGGCGGGCGCCATCTTGGGTGTGGGCTGGGGCTCCGCTCTAGTCGCGCTGGCCTCCCGCCCTCCCAGACTACTTAGCTTGCCGTGTTTCGACGCTCGCTGCCTTCTGAGCTCTCCCTGTGTGAGCACTAGGGCTGCGAGCTACTTGGGATCAGTTATACTCATTGCTGCATTTTTTAACCTGTTGTTCTTTGTATTTTAAATCATTTTACATCTCGTGCTGAAAGAATCTATTTGGGGGCATTTTAATCTGTTAGCTTAACGGGAATGTAGTTGAGGCACTCTAACACCCCTCCTCACGCTATTAAGCTCTCTTTCGCCTCGCCTAGCCGCTTTGGTTGACTGTAGGCGGCGGCGGGCGCCATCTTGGGTGTGGGCTGGGGCTGCGCTCTAGTCGCGCTGGCCTCCCACCCTCCTCACGGCCAATAAATGAGCACTATGACCAGACGGCGCAGCGGGCTGGCGCAGCGGGCGGGCGCCGAAGCCAAGCCCGTCTGCGCCCGGATACGGCCCAGGGCCACGACCCCTGGTCCTCGACTGCGCTATTCTCCTCAGCAATTAAAAGAGCTGAATCTAGGTAAGCTACATCATGACTGTATCACGGTGTGTCCTACCGCGGCGGTGGGCGTCCGTCCCCCCCCCGTGTCCGGGGTGTAGCTACCAACTCCCACATTCTTACTCATCAGTCCATCTAGACCCTAGTTACACCTTGTCTTATGTTCCAGATAACGCTGTCTCTCATAGCTGTCGAGCAGCGCTTATTAACACACGCTCTCTTCCATCCCATAGTTTCCAGATTAGCGAGTTCATACTCGCCCATGACCTGGATTTACTATTTGCCACTGAAACCTGGGCAGATGCTGGGTCAGGGCCGGATTTTTGCGCTGCAACCCCTGATGGATATAGTGTAGCCAGACATGACAGGCCTATAGGAAGAGGTGGCGGCCTCGCTATTATTTACAGGGATAAATACCGTACCACCTTGGATCCCATAAATTCCGCCAACTGTGAAGCAGCTACCTTTGCTATCAGCATTAATTCTAAACAAACTCTGAAAGGTATACTACTATACCGGCCTCCTGGCCCCCGAAACCCTTTTCTTTCTACTTTTTCTGACTTAAATGATCACATTATAAGTTCTGAGAAATATATGATACTGGGAGACTTTAACTTCCACTTGGAAGAGCAGGACAACCATGACACTATCCAACTTATTGCTGATCTCTCCAATCTGGGACTGCACCAATTGGTCAAGGGCATCACACATCAGGCGGGACATACCTTAGACGGTCTGTTCACTAATGATCCTGACATCTCTGTACTGGACACCATTCCTATCACGTGGTCAGACCATAGGGCCATTATATTTCAGCTAGATATCCGGACCGCAAATCTTTCATTACCCAGGCCACGAACCAGGGTAGGGACTCGTGCCTGGAAAAACGCGGATATCCCTCAGATGTTAGATTCCCTGGCCTTCTCCTGCCCCCAGGGAGGAGATACCCCTGCCCTATCAGCCTCAGATTTCCAGGATTGGATTCGAAGTGCCGCCGATCTAGTGGCCCCGGAGAAACTCATGAGACCCAATAGAGCATCTCCGTCGGCCGCTTGGTACACGGAAGATCTTAGACTTCACCGCCAACATTGCAGGAACCTAGAAAGGCGCTGGAGGAAAGTCTATTGCCCCATAGCCAAACAAATTTATAAAGATGCCCTCAGAATATACAAAAATGCGATTATTGCCCGAAAAACTGTTTTTTTTTGGCACAAATAGAGAACTCCGCAAATTCTGCTAGAGAGCTGTTCTCTGTCGTTACGACTCTGTCCACTCCCTCCACTGGACTTGGGGTCGAACCCTCACAGATCTTCTGTAATCAACTGTCCACTTTCTTTACCACAAAGGTGGCAGATATATATGCATCCTTTGAAGGGGATATCAGAACTAAACATAGAGTCTGTACTGGGGAAGAAGTAATTCTTGAGCATAATCATGAGTGCTTTCCTTGTTTTACACCCACCTCACAGGATAACATCATCAGACTCATTTCTACTATCAAGTCGGGCTCCCCTCTGGACCCTTGTCCTCCTTCCGTGATGGCAAAACTCACAGAAGTGATCTCACGTCCACTCATGGAAATCTGCAACACTGCATTCCACACAGGTCAATATCCCAGCTTCTGGAAGAAGGCTGTCATAAAACCCCTTTTAAAAAAACCTTCCCTAGACCCCACAGCTGTGGCCAGTTACAGACCCATTGCGTGTCTGCCCTTTCCTGCCAAAGTATGCGAATTCCTGATGAATAGACAACTCTCAGGGTTCGTCGAGGCTCACCAACTCCTCGACGAAACGCAGTTTGGGTTCAGGAAAGGGCATGGAACTGAGACCGCCTTGATAAAGGCTTCTGATGAGATCAGGGCGATTATGGACCAGGGAGGGGCGGCTGTCCTGATCCTTTTGGATCTATCAGCAGCCTTTGACACGGTCGACCATACCATTCTGGTCGACCGTGTCACAGCCCTGGGGATAAACGGTTTGGCCAGGGATCTTATTTCATCTTTCCTGGAAAACCGTACCCAGACAGTGAGGCTGGGAGATTTCTATTCCCCTATCTCTGCACTCCCTTGTGGAGTCCCACAGGGCTCCTCGCTAAGTCCCATGCTGTTTAACATCTACGTAGCGGACTTGGCGAGGGTAATAAAGGCCCATGGGGCACGGCTTACATCCTACGCAGATGATACCCAGCTGGTTCTGGCTATCCATAGAGATGGCCCTACTGTGGCAGCCAACTTCCAAAGAGCCATGCTTGAGGTCAGCACCTGGATGGCCTCGAATTGTCTGAGGCTTAACTCGGACAAGACCGAGATCATGACCTT
Organism: Lissotriton helveticus; assembly: GCF_964261635.1. Taxonomy (NCBI): domain Eukaryota; kingdom Metazoa; phylum Chordata; class Amphibia; order Caudata; family Salamandridae; genus Lissotriton; species Lissotriton helveticus. Next base: position 1,260,552,131 of record NC_136069.1, read on the forward strand.
CGGCAGGCTCTCCCCTGAATGGTCATCTATCTGGTGGCCTGAAAAGCTGGGCCCTCCACCTGTCCCAGTGGAAAAGGCCAGAAACTTGGGAGTGATTTTTGACAGTAAGCTGTCCTTTGACTTCCACACTAATAAGGTTGTCTCTTCAGCTTTCTTTATTTTGAAAAAAATTAAGAAATTACTGCCTTACCTCCCTACCTCAGCTGGGAAAACTTTGGTCTCTACCTTAGTTTTCTCAAAAATAGACTATGGGAACGCTCTCTTTTTACATACTCAGAAGCGTGTCCTAACGAAGTTGCAGTCTATCCAGAATGCGGCTGCAAGGATTCTCCTAAATATCCCTCGCCGCAAGCCCACCACCCCTGCCATCCGCCACCTCCACTGGCTGAGAGTCGAGAGCCGCATTAAATTTAAGGCCCTCTGCATTGCCTATAAGGCAGTACATGGCATAGGACCCAGGTTCCTTACTGAAGCTTTTCAGCTTTATACTCCCAAGAGGCAATTAAGATCGGCTAACACCAGTCTCCTCTCTGTACTGCGTACAAGAACTGCCACTTGGGGAGACAGGCGTTTTCTGGTGGCCACTCCAAAACTTTGGAATCTTTTGCCACTGGCCATTAAGACCGCCCCGAACCTGATGAGCTTTCGTAGGCTCTTAAAAACATGGCTGTTCAACCAGTAAGATGATGGTTGATACTAGTAGCTCCACAGCGCCGAGACACCCCAGGGTATTTGTTGCGCTATAAAAATTTCGAAAATAAATAAATATTAAGTTCTGATGTGTTATTGATTACTGTACTATTGAAAGTTCGAATTAACGTCACCCATGGTACTTGCCCGCAAATGTATATCTAGATAATTTTATTGTAACTGGCCCTGTCGTATTTTAATTATAAAATGTACGTCCACCGATTCCGCAACTGTTAGACACCTTAGTTCTTGCAACCTAATGGCCCGCCCGTTACGTTCCTCTACAGTGTAAATGTCTACTCATCATATACGATTACAGTTTGCTCCGTGGCCGGCCCACGTGGTTATAGGCTCGTATTTGTATAATGAAATTTTCACAATAAAGGTTTTTAAAAGAAAACATGGTAGTAGTATATACATTGGTAAAGTTTTTAATAATAGTCACTGTTTTAGAATCATTAAAAGGCAAGTGAAATAAAGCAGACCAATTACATGAAGGGTAAAAGGTATAATACGCAGGAACGCAGTAAAGATAAATGGTCAAGGGCTGTTGTGTTTTCTACTCCTGCAACATAAAGTGATCGATAAGAATCTCATATTCAGGCGTATCGGCGACTAAGACAGCAGGTCGACCCTCTTTTGCTCAACGGCTCCGTCATGGGACGAAGAAACGCTCTTTTTCTCGAAAAAAGAATATATTTTACTTGCAGGACAGTTGTAAATTTTCCGGGAAAGTACATTAGCCTGGAACATTATAACATATATTTTAGAAAAAATAATGTTCGGAAGTAATAAAAAGCGTAATTTTTAGGTCATATGACCAAGCCTTTCATCATTAGAATAAGAAAAGTAAAATGAACCAATGAAAAGTTTTATTAACAAGTCACATGACTTGTTATGCTTACGTTACGCGCTGCGCGTCGCGCCCCGGATGACTTCCGGATGCGCTAACGCGGCGCGTCATATGACGCATTACGCGACAACGCAGGTCCAGAATATAGTCAAAATGTCTCCACCAACCAGCGGTCGGAACACAACCTCTTTCAGCAGGCTAAATAGTTCTGTTAAATGACAACAGAAGGGACAGGCAACAAGAACCATCAGTCAAAGAGGGGAGGGCTAGTTCTTCTCTACCGGGTTACATTGGGGCGCTACCGGAACTGATCGAATTGGTAGTCTACAGTGTTTCTGGATGTTTCAGACTGAAGCTGGGGTTAGCATGAGAGCACCACCATTTCGTAGCTCCGTCGTGGCCATTCCGCAACCAATCATGGCAGCCGCTCTTTATCGTTATTTTGGGCGGGGTGGGTGGCGGAGCCGAGCTGTTTTGCAGCCATCATTGTGTGGAGTTCAGTTCATCTCACTAGTTTTGTATTTGTCATGAGGGGTTGCTCCTAATGTTTCTATTTTAGCGAGGTCAAAAAGAGATCCCATTAGTGGCCTACTGATTTTGCCCGATTCCTTTTCTTTTTTTTTACACGATTTTTCGTTATCTGCAAAGACTAAACAGAGTATTGCGACTCTGTGTTTGTTTGTAAACAGAGAATGAACCAAAGAGAACCAATTCTAAAACAGTAAATGCTTGGATAACAATCAATCAAATGGAGAGAGAAGCAGGCACGACGTATTACAACGGGGGCAAAGGCCTGCGTTAACTACCTTTCACTATCTGAAAAGAGAGAGTACTCCTAATAGAAATGAGGGGGGGGGGCACCATTCAAAGCAGATCAGTGTGCATAAACACGAAAATGTTTTCACTTACCACGTACTTGACATTCGACAGCTTATGATATTTGCTATTAAAAAACCATTGAAATTCACTGAAAAAACCATAGGTTATAGACCATATATAGTTAGGAATTAGCATTTACAAAACCTTGAAAATTCACTGAAAAAACCATAGGTTATAGACCATATATAGTTAGGAATTAGCATTTAAAAAACCTTATTTTACTCACACAAAACCATTGAAATTCCATATATAGTTAGTTGCACTAACTATATATCGCGCACCCGCAATCCACTGCTGATGATGTCACATATTACATCATTCATGACATGGTCAGTGACATCACTGATGACATCACTGATGACATCTCAAATGACATCACTGATGACATCACTGATGACATCTCATTTGACATCAATGACCACATCACTGATGATATCATTCATGTGACAATACAATGCATCTCCTCACATTTTAATATAACCTCTGTTTCACCCAGTGTTAAATACAGAGTATAATTTTTGAAACCATTGACACACCAATACTAGTTACTACATACGCACTCACTGATTCCTACGTCTACACACACATTCACTCATTCACCCATACAATCATTCATACATACAATCACTCATCTTTACAACACTATCATATGCACTCATACACCTATACAGACACTCACACTCTGCCACTCATCCATGGAGTTACTCACACACCTAGTCAGTCCTGTAAAGAATCAATCACACTTCCATTTTCTTGTCTATACAGTTAAACATAGAGCACCTTACATTTTCAAACATATACTAACACATACTTACTTTCTTATACAATCATTGATACAAGTACACATTGATCTGCACAGAGTCACACACCTCCCAGCCAGCCACACACACACTCAGTCTCCCATACAAATACTTGGACAATCAATCAGTAACCCATATAGTTAATCATATAGCTACTGATCAACACATGCAGCAGTTTACAGAACAATAGACATAATGATGCACAAATTAAGACAGTTTAGTCACTAACCCATGCACTCAGTGAGACACATTTAATCACTCACTCATACATTCAGTCATGCACCTACTAAATCCTTCGTCCAGACACTTATACATCTACTCATTCTTCAATATGTAAAACATATTTAAACGTTACAGAAACACACAGTCACTGGATGATGTCATCAGTGATGTCATCAGTGATGTCAATTGAGATGTCATCAGTGATGTCATCAGTGATGTCACTGACCATGTCATGAATGATGTAATATGTGACATCATCAGCAGTGGATTGCGGGTGCGCGATATATAGTTAGTGCAACTAACTATATATGGAATTTCAATGGTTTTGTGTGAGTAAAATAAGGTTTTTTAAATGCTAATTCCTAACTATATATGGTCTATAACCTATGGTTTTTTCAGTGAATTTTCAAGGTTTTGTAAATGCTAATTCCTAACTATATATGGTCTATAACCTATGGTTTTTTCAGTGAATGATGTAATATGTGACATCATCAGCAGTGGATTGCGGGTGCGCGATATATAGTTAGTGCAACTAACTATATATGGAATTTCAATGGTTTTGTGTGAGTAAAATAAGGTTTTTTAAATGCTAATTCCTAACTATATATGGTCTATAACCTATGGTTTTTTCAGTGAATTTTCAAGGTTTTGTAAATGCTAATTCCTAACTATATATGGTCTATAACCTATGGTTTTTTCAGTGAATATATATATATATATATATATATATATATATATATATATATATATATATATATATATATATATATATATATATATATATTTATTTTAGACTGGGCACTGAAATAAATCTATGAACTGAAGTTGCTGTGTGCGGCGTCCTTTGTACAAAAAAAATTATATATATATATATATAAATATATAAATATATATATATATATATATATATATATATATATATATATATATATATATATATGTGTCATCAAGTGTTTGTCCAAGGGTTGAGGACTGAGGTTCCGTAAAAGTTATTACGGCGTTCTGGGCTTTACCGAATATGGACGAGTTTGGTATCTACGAACCGTAAATGGCGAGTTCGGCAAGTGTGTATTTTCGCTACGCTACCTGCCAGGGTTCGTCTAATATTACGGTTTCTTCATCTGAACCCTTGGGTTCCATTTTAGATACGGCATCCATTTTGTTTCTTGCCCTCACGTAGTCAGCGAGCAGGTAACTGTTCGCTCCCTGACCCTCTAGTTCCCAAGCCTTGCGGAAGACGCATATTCCTTTCATGCGTCTTTATGGCCGGAGGAATGACACAGCGAAGGCAGATGGCCCAGCTTGAGGGTAATCTGGTCGTGCCGGCCTATTGTGACAGCCGTGCAGGAGATGAGATCCAACTCTTTGATCCTACGATCATGCTTCCGATATTACCCCCACACTCTTTTCTCTACACGTGTCTGTCTTCCTTTCAGCTGCTCTTGTCTCTTCTACTGGGCATTTACAACTCTAATGGGTATGCCTAATGGTGGGAAGATGTATTTTTACAGTTGTGAACCGGCATTGCTACTGCAATTATGTTGCGGGATTCTGAACACATGAAAGCGACCCTTTTGAAGTTTTACTGTGGGAACTGAATTGTAACCTTTTGTTCACATGTTGTGCAATGGCAACATTTTGTATAAAAGAGAGCGACCTACATATGCAATTCGAAGCAGACTCGCAGAACTTACATGACTATGTACTTCTAATGACTCTTGTTTCCCTGCAGTAATAAACGCTGATCTTTGACGCCGAAGGAAGTGTCCCGTGTCTCTGTAGTTTGTGCGCCGAAACAGGTATCCCATGAAGGTTATAGGTGTTGTTCCCTGGCACCGCTGGTTCTGTTAAAAGTCCAGTCCTTCAGTTGGCGCCCAACGTGGGGCGACTTCAGCGGTACCGGTCCAAAGCCTGATGATCGTGAGGAACTTCGTGTGAAATCTCCGAGGGAAGGTGCACCCCGCTTCATCGATCCTGTTGTCGAAATAAGTGGCCCGAAGATTTTCCCTGCGAAGATTCCCGCCTCCTGACGGCTGCGACGGACCGATGCCCTGACTGTCGACCTGTCTTCGACGCCCGGTGCAGACCTTACGTACAAGCGAGACGATAGACGAGCCTTCCTGGTGACGCCATTGAAGTTCTGAGTTAAGTATTTGTGGGTCGCTCCCAGTCCTTAGTGGTTGTTTTAGCTTCTCGAAAGCTTTGTTGTAGCCTTTTAAGGCTTTGTTGTAATAGCTCACCGAGCTTTGTTATAGCCTCCTCAGGCTTTGTTGTTAGCTCTCCGAGCTTTGTGGTAGCCTTAAGGCTTTGTTGTATTGCATGGTTCCATTGCATTTGTGGTTCTTAGTATTGGTTCTTAGTATTATTTGACAGTTGCAATTGCCAAAAACCGAGGGTTTTGACTTACACGAGGTTTAACTACTTCGGTAATCCTTGAAGTTTGATACTAGGTTAGTGTGCACGATGCCTAGCCATAGTGGTTTGTTTCGTATTTTCCAATGTTGCGCAATGGATTCCCGGTTGGAGGACTCGTGTCCGATACCTCCAGTTGGAACTCCGATACATGATCTTTATAGTCGACATGGGGTGGGTCCTATAATATATAATGATTACTGGATCCGCTATACAAAGAAAGACGGTGACCTTAGATGGCCACCACATGGAACTTTTGAACTATCGATTTTAGATAATCTTGAGGCTAAATTATTTTTAAAGAAAGCTAGGCCAGCTATGTTTGATTCCTTTCGGATATGGCGTAAAGAGGCCAAGCAGAAAGAAATCAAACAACTTAAAAAGGGATCAAAAACAAGGGTTTGTTCCGATAATGCAAACTATACGAGAATGTAAACAGGAAAAAGGAGAAAAGGAAATGGAAATCTCTACTAGATTGCATCACATGAAAATAGATAAATGCTATCCGGTTTTACCGACTAGTCTGGATAAGAAAGGAGAAGATTCGAAGGAGGATTCCTTGTTATCGTATTTAATGAAATCACCACCTCCTTATTTACAGGGTGCTACTGCTCCTGTAGCTGCTCCTGTAGCTCCTCCTGTTGTTCCTCTTGTTGCTCCAGCGGCTGCGGGTCAGCCCGCTGTTAACCCTACGTTTGTTCCACCACCTGTCCTTGTTCCTACTGCTCCTGTATCTGTACCTTCGCAGACTGTTGTTTCCGTTACTCCGACTACCTTGTCCGTTCCTACTATGCTTTCCTTCACCTCCAGTGTTGTTGCCCCTGCTTTTCTTTCTCCTTCTGTTCGTAAGCGTGTTCCTAACTCTGTTGCTACCCTTTATTCACCACTTTCTGGTCCGTTATTCTCCTCTGATTTATCTGAAACTCCTCAGAGACGGAGTCAGATCCCTAGTGGTAGGGAGAAAGAGACGTTAGTAACCATGGCACATAGGTGGATAAGACATCCTGCTAATTACACTCCACGTGTGGTCTTCGACACGTTTTCTCAGTTTAATGAGCCTACGCAGAGATTCGTGTTTGAAGAAATGTGTAACTTTTTGAGGGAAGAATGGTATAACGATGATGTAGATAATGTACCGCCCGACATAATTGAACTTCAGAGTCACTTTTCGAACGGTATGATTATAGGTGAAGATGTACGACGTGCCGTGGAACGCTTATTAGCGTTCAAATCCACAGCGCATTCTCGGGTGTCATTAGATGATAACACTGAGAATTGGAAAGCAGCTCCTGGTCAGTATCCTATGAGAGAGGTTCCGCCACTTTGGGTACCTGGTGATGCTAATGTTGTCCCTCCGATTCTACCGCATTTTCGAAGGGTATGGATACATCTTCCATGGAAACGATCGGAAGTTTTGCAAGTGAAGCAATCCTTGCCCGATCCGCGTAAGAATCCGGCTGGTTATTATAAGGAGTTATCACAACTGGTGGAAGCTTCTATTATGAACCTTGCTGACATTGACATGTTGTTCGGTAATGTTGTACCGCAACCAGTTTGGGCGAAAATTCGTCAAGCCAACCACGCAATTGAGCTAGGGGGTGATTGGGCTGCACTGCTAGGGGCTGATGCATTACAAGTTGGTGGAGCTAAGCCTGAACAGCTGATCTTGGATTTGCCTCAGAAAATCATTACGCTCATGAAAACTCTCATGCTGGCGATGAAGGTGAACTGGGACAAGTTATCAGCTTGTAAGCAAAAGAAAGACGAGAGTGTCTCGGATTTCTTCACGAGGTTTGAGGAAGCGTTTGTCGACCACAGCGGCCAGGATATGGGCGCTGAGGGAGGCCAGCGGTTATTTGTTGACAAGTTCGTGTCGAATTTGTTGCCTGAGTTAAGCAACAAATTGAAGAATTCAGAGAGTGCGTGGGCGGTTTCAACCACTGCGCAGATACTAGCAACGGCCCAATATTATGAGAATAGGGGAAAGGAAGAAAGTGATCGTGTGGAAAAGAAAACAAAGGAGCTCAAAACGAAGGTTTTGTTGCAGCAAGCATATCCTCCACGATCAAACCAAAATGATTCACAACAGCAGTATCGACCACGAGCACAGCCCGATAGGATGCAGCCGCGCTCTGATAACTTTGATTATAGATCTTCACTTGGGTATAATCAGTGCGCATATTGTAGGAAAGAGGGACACATAAAATATGATTGTCTTGCCTTACGGGACCGTCTGAATGGTGTGTCGACACGAGGAAACCGTGGTGGTGGTCCTCAACAGGCATCACGAGGTAGAGGTCGTGGTTCATTCCACAATCAGATTGACCGTCATCAAAATCAATCGGATGCGAATAATTGCTTTGACCAGCGAAACGCGGGGTAAGTTCGATCTGCACAATATAATGTGGACGATTATTACGTAGAACATGAGACTGTTGCAAACGACCATTACTAGGACAGCCAACGACAAAGAGAGGGAGTAGTATCAGTTCCGGTCGATCAGAGTGGGCCTTACGTTGCAGTGGCTACATCGGGTGTAGTTGAGCCTTTTCTGTTAGACACTGGTGCGACGAAAAGTTCCATCATGCATTCGAAACTCCCTGGCGCACCTTTGTCTGGCTTAACAAACGTTTCCGTTGGATTCTCTGGCGCCCCTGTTAGCAACCCAGTCTCTAGTCCTTTACCCCTTATGATTGGACCTCGTGAGCTAACGGCTCCACTGATTCTATCTACAGGTTGTGGTGAGAATCTTTTGGGCCTGGATTTGTTGAAACGACTATATGCAACTTTGTATTGTTCCCCCGAAGGAGTGGAGCTTACATTAGGGCGGAGAGTGATTTCTCCCATGTATTTGTCGGTCGATAAATTCCCACCGGAATTGAATTCCCTCCCTGCGTCCCTATGGGCCACAGGTCCCAATGATGTGGGCCTATTAGACATTCCACCATATGTGATTCAATTGAAACCAAATGTGCGCTTACCACGTTTACCTCAATATCGTATTTCTCTTGAGGGCGAACGAGCGCTGTTAGCGATCGTTCATGATTTAATTGAAAAGGGTGTTGTTGAAGAAACTCGTGGGAACGTGTGTAATAGCCCTGTATTGCCTATTCTGAAACGAACTGACCCAATTAAACCTCCTGTGTATCGTTTCGTAATAGATTTGAGAGAGGTAAATAAAATAGTGGTTACACAATTTCCTGTGGTTCCCGATATCACGGCATTACTAACAATGATTCCGGCATCTGCCACCTGGTTCACGGTTATCGATCTAAAGAATGCTTTCTTTAGCATCCCGATTGCAGAGGAAAGCAGAGACCTATTCGGATTCTCATTAGGTGGTCGCAGTTTTAGGCTAAAACGCGCTCCACAGGGCTACTGTGAGAGTCCGTCAATCTACAGCCAAGCACTTAAAGGTCAGCTTGATGCCTTTGTTTTACCAACGGGTGCGGCTTTGATTCAATACGTTGACTATCTTTTAGTGGCAGCTGATACAGAAGCTATTTGCAAAACGGCTACGATATCCTTATTGCACTATCTACATGACTTACACCACAAGGTATCGCCTTCAAAGTTACAGTATTGTTGTCAAGAAGTTACCTATCTAGGTCACTTATTGTCAAAAGAAGGGAGAAGGTTGACCCCAGAAAGAATCGCAGCGATTTCCCGAATGACTGTGCCTAAGAGCCAGAGAGATGTTCGTGCCTTTTTAGGTATTACGTCCTATTGCAGACAATGGATTCCAAATTTTTCATTGTTGGCGAAACCATTGATAGCCCTTACGTGCAAGGATGTTCCATCCCCATTGCCTTGGTCTGAAGAGTGTCAGAAAAGTTTTTCTGAATTGCGTGATGCGTTGTGTTCGGCTCCTGTGTTGGGCACTCCTGACTACAGTAAGCCGTTTACACTATACGTTCACGAGAGGGATGGTTGCGCGTTGAGTGTTCTGACACAACCTTTTGGCGGCAAGCAACGCCCATGCGCCTATTTTTCTTCAACTTTAGACCCAGTAGCTAGAGCCTTGCCGAGTTGTTTGAGGGCAACAGCGGCAGCTGCGGCGTCCATTCGGCAGTCCGCAGGTCTAGTCATGGATAATATGCTTACGGTGATGGTTCCGCATGCAGTTGACACTCTATTAAATCGAACGAAAACTCAACATCTGACGAGCGCAAGGTTGTCTGGATATGAGTTGACGTTACTGGCTAGTCATATACGGATAAAACGATGTAATGTGTTGAATCCAGCAACATTGCTGCCGATCGACACAGAGTCAAGTGGTGAAGCAGTACATGATTGTTATCTTAAAACTGAAGAAGAGACCAAGGGTCGTATTGACCTAAAAGATACTCCATTGACAGATCCCGATGGTACTCTATATGTGGATGGTTCCTGTTTTAAGTTGCCGAATGGTGATGTGACGACTGCGTATGCTGTAGTAACATTGAGTACGATTGTGGAAAGCGCAAGATTAAGTCAGAATTCGGCTCAGGCTGCCGAGTTGATCGCATTGACGAGAGCGTGTGTGTTGTCTAGAGATAAACGGGTGAATGTGTTTACAGATAGTCAGTATGCGTTTGGTGTGGCACATAGTTTTGGACGACTGTGGAGAGAGAGAGGATTCCTTACGTCGCATGGCACGAAGATTCAACATGGTCAGCTGGTAAATGATCTTTTAGATGCACTCACATTGCCTAAACAGGTGGCCATAGTCAAATGTAGTGCGCATCAGAAAGTAACGGACGATGTGGGTCGTGGTAATGCGTTCGCGGATGAAACGGCTAAAGACACAGCTAAAGATTTGACGAACAGAATGTATGTTACGAGTTCAGTGAGATGGCCAACAGAGACTGGTATGTGTGAAGACACAATTGAGAGTGTGAAAGGAATACAGAATGAAGCCACTGAGACGGAAAGGACTAAATGGAAAGAGAGCACGGGAAGATTGGATGAGAATGGATGTTGGATTGATTTATCAGAGAAGCAGAGATGGATGTTACCAGATGCGTATGTGCTCGCTGTTGTTACAATGGCTCATGGTACGGCGCACATCAACACGAAAGGCATATGCAAGTTGTTGTCTCATGTATGGAAGAATGACGGGATTACTAAGTGTGCAGAGAGAGTGGTTAAGAATTGTATGGTGTGTTTGATGCACAATCCTGGTAAGGGCACCCCCACTCCGCCTGGCCATTTTGCCCCTCCTACGTACCCTTTCGAGGTCATCCAGTTGGACTTTATCCACATGGATCGATGTAATAACTTGAAGTATGTGTTGGTTGTGGTGTGTGCATTCTCTAGGTGGATTGAGGCCTACCCCCTTAAGGATAATACGGCTTTATCCACGGCAAAAATTTTGCTTAAAGAGTATTTTCCCCGCTACGGAATGCCTCGGGTCGTATGGTCGGACAATGGAAGTGAGTTTGTTGGGAGTGTGATGAAGAGTGTGTGTCGTGGTTTAGGGATCGTGCAAAAATTTCATAGTGCAAATCATCCACAATCAGCAGGCTTGGTGGAAGGATATAATGGCACCTTAAAACTGAAATTGGCAAAAATTCAGGCGACAACTGGTTTATCATGGCCCGACGCTCTGCCTCTAGCTCTCCTGTCGACCAGGGCAACTGTACACTCTCGAGTAGGGCTCAGCCCATACGAGATTGTGTTCGGCCGTCCTGCTAATGTATGGGGAGTCCCAAGACCTAAAGAATTTGATCGAATCGAATACCCTATGTTGATTGATTATCTCTATGATCTGACTGCTAAATTGAGTTTGATTCATCAACAGGTCTTTGAGGCTCTGCCGTCACAAACAGAGGGTCCTGGTCATCGGCTCCAACCCGGGGACTGGATTCTCGTCCGGAACTACGGATGAAAACAGAATCTTGAACCGAGATTCGTGGGCCCATTTCAGGTGCAGCTAGCTATGAGGACGGCGGTTCGACTGCACGGACGCAGGAATTGGGTCCATGCTACCCATACCAAAAAAGTCCCGCTTCCTTTACCATCTGATACCTGGGTAAAAAGAGGTTTTTCTTCTTGTGAAACAGACACTCCACAACACTTTGTTCCGTTCAGTGAAGCTCAGTCCATAGCTGACACCCCTCGAACAATTTCTTTGCCATCGCCACTGGAGAACTCTGAAAAATTGCCTGAACAATTGAACACTCATTTGCCATCCAATCCACTGTTTGAAGATCAGACTCGCCCTGGAAGCAGCCGATACTTTCTTCGTTCACGTACGAGCCACAAATAAAAAGATTTTTTTTGTTTTTAGGTTCTACATTTGCTCTGAACATAGTGGACATTGTATATTGTGTATCTTTTTCCTTTTTCGTACAGCCAAGAACATTATTTAGCTAGAACCTACCATCCAGGTGGGCCGTAGGGCCGTGCGGGTACTTCCTTCTGTTTAGCAGCTATCGACACAAGGTCGGTTTCTTTTATCGATTTCTGGGAACTCCTGGGAATTGGTAATCGCTACTCAGAACGAAGTGCGTCAAGAACGTCGCGGACGGTCATTAGGGGATGGAATCATCATTGTCAGAGCTGTCGAAAAGAGAGGAAATGTTGGCGCAAAGATCTGCATTGCATAAAATGTTTCATACGAAATGGTTTTTCTCACAGGTGATCATACTGTTCCTCACCATATCTATGTTACTGGTAGGGGGAGTATATTATGGGTCCCAATTCTTATTGTCTTCTGCTACACCTACTCTTCCATCTCATGATCTATATTTCGTTTCAACTGTCTCTCCACATTCCTTTTATCTTCTGCCTCAACACGAACAAGTCAGACGTGCGGAATTCAGAAACAACTCTTTTATTCAACTCTTGCATCAGCATTAGTTAGTGGTAAACACTACCAATTGTTGGGTGTGTGGGTTAATGCCACATACCATGGATAAGGGTATTCCGTACTTAGTTCTGCCTTATAGTGCCCAAGGGTCAGCTCGAGCATTGCAAACTATGTTCCGTAGCGCACTAGATTCTTACCCCCATCGAGAACCACGCTCAGCAAACTCTGGTCCTGGCCCGTACCACAAGACTCTGGCGAGAGCTATTGCAGACTTAGATAGAGATATTTTTGACGCATCGCTCATCCCAGAGGAAGAGGTGCTAGCATATAAGGAACTAAGTGAGGCTGAGTACAGCTTATCAGTGGGTGAGAGGCAGCTTAAAAGCTCGTCACCGATATGGATTGTACCTCACCTCGGTGATTTCTGCTTGAAAGGTCTTGGTCGAAATCCGAGAGCTCAGTTTGGGGAAAGTGCGTGTACTGAGACATATGTCTTACCAACGCTCTCCTCCCCTGTCTTCCTGCCTGCCAAGGGTACCTACTTTGTATGTTATGATCGAGCCTATACGTGGTTACCTCATGATTTCTCGGGTACCTGCTATATTGCGAATCTTTTGCCTCCGACTTTCACTGTGGCCTCTGATTATCACAGAACTAGAATTGTGAGAGGTGTGGTTAGCAAAGAAGATACTGCCGGACAAGAAGCGGGAGACTTCTTTAAGGGTTTCCTACCGTTCTGGGGACCGATGGTTAATAGCAGGAACCTGAGGCAGTTAACTCGTGTAGTAGAATCAACTGCCAACATAACTGCAAGTGCCCTTGGTAATTTGACAGCCGAACTCCAGGCGGATAGACTAATGACGTTGCAGAACCGTATGGTTCTAGATATCGTTCTAGCAGATAGAGGTGGGGTTTGTAAAGTCATCCATTCGAGCTGCTGCGTATTCATACCTGATAACGCTCCAACGGTTTTTCAAGCCATCTCTAAGTTGCACAAAATTTCGGAGTCCATACACGTGGACGAAGGAAATTGGACGCTTCTGGGATGGTTTTGGGGTCTAATATCGACTTGGGGTTGGAAGATTCTGATGATCATAGGGGTTGTTATGACATTTCTGTTCTCATGTTGTCTTTGTGTGCAATGTGGTCCTGCCTTATGTGGCCTTTGTGCTACGACGTGTATAAGACAGCCCGTTGTCACCAAAGAGGCATTGAAGGATAGAATAATGTATCAGCAACATCTAAATGATCTGATGAGTATCGAAATCGATTATGATTCCGACTAGTGCTTGCCTACATGAGGGCAAAAGGACCGTCTGAGGTTCCGTAAAAATTATTACGGCGTTCTGGGCTTTACCGAATATGGACGAGTTTGGTATCTACGAACCGTAAATGGCGAGTTCGGCAAGTGTGTATTTTCGCTACGCTACCTGCCAGGGTTCGTCTAATATTACGGTTTCTTCATCTGAACCCTTGGGTTCCATTTTAGATACGGCATCCATTTTGTTTCTTGCCCTCACGTAGTCAGCGAGCAGGTAACTGTTCGCTCCCTGACCCTCTAGTTCCCAAGCCTTGCGGAAGACGCATATTCCTTTCATGCGTCTTTATGGCCGGAGGAATGACACAGCGAAGGCAGATGGCCCAGCTTGAGGGTAATCTGGTCGTGCCGGCCTATTGTGACAGCCGTGCAGGAGATGAGATCCAACTCTTTGATCCTACGATCATGCTTCCGATATTACCCCCACACTCTTTTCTCTACACGTGTCTGTCTTCCTTTCAGCTGCTCTTGTCTCTTCTACTGGTCATTTACAACTCTAATGGGTATGCCTAATGGTGGGAAGATGTATTTTTACAGTTGGGAACCGGCATTGCTACTACAATTATGTTGCGGGATTCTGAACACATGAAAGCGACCCTTTTGAAGTTTTACTGTGGGAACTGAATTGTAACCTTTTGTTCACATGTTGTGCAATGGCAACATTTTGTATAAAAGAGAGCGACCTACATATGCAATTCGAAGCAGACTCGCAGAACTTACATGACTATGTACTTCTAATGACTCTTGTTTCCCTGCAGTAATAAACGCTGATCTTTGACGCCGAAGGAAGTGTCCCGTGTCTCTGTAGTTTGTGCGCCGAAACAGGTATCCCATGAAGGTTATAGGTGTTGTTACCTGGCACCGCTGGTTCTGTTAAAAGTCCAGTCCTTCAGTACGTGCACAACACCAGACCGTCCGGATAGAGGACGCAATTTCACGCGTGAGGCTTGCCTTGTCCCTGGTTAGTTGTAGTGCCTGACGTGTTTCGGGTTCATCTCGACCCTTGTTCACAGGCAATGTTCGGAAACAGCCGGAGCTCCAAGTTCACTGAAACACCTTCCATTTATATGCCTCCAAGCCCCTCGGTGGGATTTCTATGGTGAGTCGTGCTTGTGGTGCATTGTGGGTATTGCAGTGTAAGGTGCAGCGCCGCTTGTCTCCGCAACAGTACAAGGGATTCATTACTTTGGGAATGCCTTGATTCAAAGCCCTCCATTCGGCTTCCAGAGATGAAATGCAAGCTCCTTTTCTGGTGCTGCTGCAATGGGGCGGTGAGCAGTTCAGTGCCCCTGCAGCTCCATTTGAAGGTTTGTTGGCGGCAGGGTTCCTCTTGGCGGGGCAGCCGAAAATGTGTCATCAAGTGTTTGTCCAAGGGTTGAGGACGCGCACAACACCAGACCGTCCGGATAGAGGTTGCAATTTCACGCGTGAGGCTTGCCTTGTCCCTGGTTAGTTGTAGTGCCTGACGCATTTCGGGTTCATCTCGACCCTTGTTCACAGGCAATGTTCGGAAACACCCGGAGCTCCAAGTTCACTGAAACACCTTCCATTTATATGCCTCCAAGCCCCTCTGTGGGTTCTCTTTGGTGAGTCGTACTTGTGGTGCTTTGTGGGTATTGCAGTGTAAGGTGCAGCGCCGCTTGTCTCCGCAACAGTACAAGGGATTCATTACTTTGGGAATGCCTTGATTCAAAGCCCTCCAGTTGGCTTCCAGAGATGAAATGCAAGCTCCTTTTCTGGTGCTGCTGCAACGGGGCGGTGGTACAAAAGGGGGTGGTGATGGACGGAGCATCTGAACCAATCAAACACTCACACCCAGTCAAAAGATCTCGGTTTGATCCATCACCGTTCTTTAGCCCACTCTGCCACCCCAGTTCAAACATGGCTATATGCAAATCAGTCTGACCCTGTGCCTCATGGGAACAGTCAAGCCCGAACTGCCAAGCCATGCCTTCCCTGGACCGGAAACAAGCTTCCGAGGACCGGTTTCTGGCATTCCAGCCGTCTTCAGCCCGGCTTGCTTGAATCCAGTGGCAAAGTGAGCAAGGGACTCACGTCTGAGCATACCCTGCCACACTTATAGTGGCTAAAGCTGTACAAAAGAGGGTGGTGATGGACGGAGCATCTGAACCAATCAAACACTCACACCCAGTCAAAAGATCTGGGTTTGATCCATCACCGTTCTTTAGCCCACTCTGCCACCCAGTTCAAACATGGCTATATGCAAATCAGTCTGCCCCTGTGCCTCATGGGAACAGTCCAGCCCGAACTGCCAAGCCATGCCTTCCCTGGACCGGAAACAAGCTTCCGAGGACCGTTTTCTGGCATTCCAGCCATCTTCAGCCCAGCTTGCTTGAATCCAGTGGCAAAGTGAGCAAGGGACTCACGTCTGAGCATACCCTGCCACACTTATGGCGGCCAAAGTGGTACAAAAGGGGGTGGTGATGGACGAAGCATCTTAA
The DNA here is from genome assembly GCF_964261635.1 of Lissotriton helveticus. Classification (NCBI taxonomy): domain Eukaryota; kingdom Metazoa; phylum Chordata; class Amphibia; order Caudata; family Salamandridae; genus Lissotriton; species Lissotriton helveticus. Next base: position 1,260,568,560 of record NC_136069.1, read on the forward strand.
CCAATCAAACACTCACACCCAGTCAAAAGATCTGGGTTTGATCCATCACCGTTCTTTAGCCCACTCTGCCACCCCAGTTCAAACATGGCTATATGCAAATCAGTCTGACCCTGTGCCTCATGGGAACAGTCCAGCCCGAACTGCCAAACCATGCCTTCCCTGGACCGGAAACAAGCTTCCGAGGACCGGTTTCTGGCATTCCAGCCGTCTTCAGCCCGGCTTGCTTGAATCCAGTGGCAAAGTGAGCAAGGGACTCACGTCTGAGCATCCCCTGCAATACATATATCGGCCAAAGCGGTACAAAAGGGGGTGGTGATGGACGGAGCATCTGAACCAATCAAACACTCACACCCAGTCAAAAGATCTGGGTTTGATCCATCACAGTTCTTTAGCCCACACTGCCACCCCAGTTCAAACATGGCTATATGCAAATCAATCTGACCCTGTGCCTCATGGGAACAGTCCAGCCCGAACTGCCAAGCCATGCCTTCCCTGGACCGGAAACAAGCTTCCGAGTACCGGTTTCTGGCATTCCAGCCATCTTCAGCCCGGCTTGCTTGAATCCAGTGGCAAAGTGAGCAAGGGACTCACGTCTGAGCATACCCTGCCACACTTATGGCGGCCAAAGCGGTACAAAAGGGGGTGGTGATGGACGGAGCATCTGAACCAATCAAACACTCACACCCAGTCAAAAGATCTGGGTTTGATCCATCACCATTCTTTAGCCCACTCTGCCACCCCAGTTCAAACATGGCTATATGCAAATCAGTCTGACCCTGTGCCTCATGGGAACAGTCCAGCCCGAACTGCCAATCCATGCCTTCCCTGAACCGGAAACAAGCTTCCGAGGACCGGTTTCTGGCATTCCAGCCGTCTTCAGCCCGGCTTCCTTGAATCCAGTGGCAAAGTGAGCAAGGGACTCACGTCTGAGCATACCCTGCCACACTTATGGCGGCCAAAGTGGTACAAAAGGGGGTGGTGATGGACGAAGCATCTTAACCAATCAAACACTCACACCCAGTCAAAAGATCTGGGTTTGATCCATCACCGTTCTTTAGCCCACTCTGCCACCCCAGTTCAAACATGGCTATATGCAAATCAGTCTGACCCTGTGCCTCATGGGAACAGTCCAGCCCGAACTGCCAAACCATGCCTTCCCTGGACCGGAAACAAGCTTCCGAGGACCGGTTTCTGGCATTCCAGCCGTCTTCAGCCCGGCTTGCTTGAATCCAGTGGCAAAGTGAGCAAGGGACTCACGTCTGAGCATCCCCTGCAATACATATATCGGCCAAAGCGGTACAAAAGGGGGTGGTGATGGACGGAGCATCTGAACCAATCAAACACTCACACCCAGTCAAAAGATCTGGGTTTGATCCATCACAGTTCTTTAGCCCACACTGCCACCCCAGTTCAAACATGGCTATATGCAAATCAATCTGACCCTGTGCCTCATGGGAACAGTCCAGCCCGAACTGCCAAGCCATGCCTTCCCTGGACCGGAAACAAGCTTCCGAGTACCGGTTTCTGGCATTCCAGCCATCTTCAGCCCGGCTTGCTTGAATCCAGTGGCAAAGTGAGCAAGGGACTCACGTCTGAGCATACCCTGCCACACTTATGGCGGCCAAAGCGGTACAAAAGGGGGTGGTGATGGACGGAGCATCTGAACCAATCAAACACTCACACCCAGTCAAAAGATCTGGGTTTGATCCATCACCATTCTTTAGCCCACTCTGCCACCCCAGTTCAAACATGGCTATATGCAAATCAGTCTGACCCTGTGCCTCATGGGAACAGTCCAGCCCGAACTGCCAATCCATGCCTTCCCTGAACCGGAAACAAGCTTCCGAGGACCGGTTTCTGGCATTCCAGCCGTCTTCAGCCCGGCTTCCTTGAATCCAGTGGGAAAGTGAGCAAGGGACTCACGTCTGAGCATACACTGCCTCACTTATGGCGGCCAAAGCGGTACAAAAGGGGGTGGTGATGGACGGAGCATCTGAACCAATCAAACACTCACACCCAGTCAAAAGATCTGGGTTTGATCCATCACCGTTCTTTAGCCCACTCTGCCACCCCAGTTCAAACATGGCTATATGCAAATCAGTCTGACCCTGTGCCTCATGGGAAAATGTCCAGCCCGAACTGCCAAGCCATGCCTTCCCTGAACCGGAAACAAGCTTCCGAGGACCGGTTTCTGGCATTCCAGCCGTCTTCAGCCCGGCTTGCTTGAATCCAGTGGCAAAGTGAGCAAGGGACTCACGTCTGAGCATACCCTGCCACACTTATGGCGGCCAAAGCGGTACAAAAGGGGGTGGTGATGGACGGAGCATCTGAACCAATCAAACACTCACACCCAGTCAAAAGATCTGGGTTTGATCCATCACCGTTCTTTAGCCCACTCTGCCACCCCAGTTCAAACATGGCTATATGCAAATCAGTCTGACCCTGTGCCTCATGGGAACAGTCCAGCCCGAACTGCCAAGCCATGACTTCCCTGGACCGGAAACAAGCTTCGGAGGACCGGTTTCTGGCATTCCAGCCGTCTTCAGCCCGGCTTGCTTGAATCCAGTGGCAAAGTGAGCAAGGGAATCACGTCTGAGCATACCCTGCCACACTTATGGCAGCCAAAGCGGTACAAAAGGGAGGGGTGAGCAGTTCAGTGCCCCTGCAGCTCCATTTGAAGGTTTGTTGGCGGCAGCTTTCCTCTCGGCGGGACAGCCGAAAATATGTCATCAAGTGTTTGTCCAAGGCTTGAGGACGCGCACAACACCAGACCGTCCGGATAGAGGGCGCAATTTCGCGAGTGAGGCTTGCCTTGTCCCTGGTTAGTTGTAGTGCCTGACGCGTTTCGAGTTCATCTCGACCCTTGTTCACAGGCAATGTTCGGAAACACCCGGAGCTCCAAGTTCACTGAAACACCTTCCATTTATATGCCTCCAAGCCCCTCGGTGGGTTCTCTTTGGTGTGTCGTGCTTGTGGTGCATAGTGGGTATTGCAGTGTAAGGTGCAGCGCCGCTTGTCTCCGCAACAGTACAAGGTATTCATTACTTTGGGAATGCCTTGATTCAAAGCCCTCCAGTGGGCTTCCAGAGATGAAATGCAAGCTCCTTTTCTGGTGCTGCTGCAACGGGGCGGTGAGCAGTTCAGTGCCCCTGCAGCTCCATTTCAAGGTTTGTTGGCGCCTCTCGGCGGGACAGCCGAAAATGTCTCATCAAGTGTTTGTCCAAGGGGTGAGGGACGGGGCGGGGTCTTTTTTGAATAAAGAGCAGTTGAATCAAACCTTTGCTGTTGCTGCAGTGTTATTCAGGCTCGTAAACAAGAATTTATTTTCAAAACGCGTTGAGCCAAGGAAACTGTATTTTGCCAGTCTGGGGACAGGAGCAGGCCGTGACCTCACTGCATGAGGATATGGAATCGAGTGGGCTCCACAATGTGGGAAAACTTTGTGGTATGGATATATATATATATATATATATATATATATATATATATATATACACACATATATATATTACCTACTGGTGGTCGCCAGTAGGTAGTTATAGTTAGGACCAAGTTTCCCTAGGAAGAGCATTTTATGTTTTGCTTATAACTTTGGTGTTGTTTGATGAATCTTCATGAAATTATCCAAACTAATTCTTTGTTCATATCAGCTCCTATGTTGAAGGTTTGGGGATGATTCGTTAACAGGGGGCTGAGAAAAAAGGGGGGTCCCAAAACGTGTTTTCTCCATGCAATTTCCATGGGAAACTTTAGACAAGGCTACAGGTCGAACGGGTGAACGGAATTACCCCAAATGTGGCAGGGAGAATGGTTTTGGTCTAGAAAGCACGCTTTCATTTATTTGGTGTAAATCTGTTGAGTAGTTTTGGAGAAATATTGAAATTTACAGATATCAATATTTGGAATTTCTGCCATCTGATTGGCTGAGGTGTTACGAGCACAAGCTTGCTGTTATTGGCTGCGAGCGGTGTGAGCAGTTGCAACTAGGAAGTTTTGGCAGTCATTTTGTGATTCAGTTGAAGCAAGTAAGGGGTAAAAAGGGCAAAAAAAGTAGGAAACAGGAGGGTAGGAGCACTGTAACCTCTGTGGGGTGTTTAGGGTGTGCTATACAGGGGGTGGGAAGTGAAGTATTCACCTATACCGGTGTGAAAGTGCTGGGCTACAGAAATTAAGTGAGGTATTGCCTAGAGTCTGATGCTGTTAAGGTGAGATGGTGCGGGACTCAGGAATTAAAGCGTGAGCCCACATTGTGTGTCTTATGCTATGAAGTTATGTGCCGTGGCCGCTGCACTACTAGGATGAACTACTGACCCGTACTGGTGTGAAAGTCCTGGGGTACCCTAAATATGTGAGGTATTGTCTAGAGTCTCATGGAGCTAAGCTGAGCGGCTGCCGGACTCGGGGATGAAAGCGTGAGCCCAAACTGTGTGTCACATGCTGTGAAGTCATGTGCTCTGGCCGCTGTGCCACATCTGTCCCAGTAGTGTCAGCATGTAGTTATACCTACTCGGAGGAACTTTTGTTTCGAACATTGTAACTTGTGTATGGTGCTTAGGGTGTGTTATTCAGGGAGTGTGAAGGTAAATTCGCGGGTATCAAATCAATTTGGTATTTGTAAAGTGCAAACTACTCACTCCTATGGGTCTGATGGCGCTGGCGGCATAAGCTGTGCTGCTGGCGGACTCGGGGTAAAGCCGCTGAACTACTGACCCCTACAGGTCTGAAAGTGCAGGGTGTAGAAATTAAGTGAGGTGTTGCCTAGAGTGTCATGGTACTAAATTGAGCTGCTGCTGGACTCGGCGATTAAGCCGTGAGCCCAAACTGTGTGTCCTATGCTGTGAAGTCATGTGCTCTGGGTGCTGTGCCACACCTGTCCAACTTGAATATGGTGCTTAGGTGGTGTTGTACAGGGAGTGTGAAGGTAAATCAATATGGTATTTGTAAAGCGCAAACTACTCACCCCTATGGGTGAGTAGAGCCGGTGATTGAAGAGAGAGCATTGTACTACAAAGTCAGATGGTCTGGCTGCTGCGCCACAGCTGTGTGGAGAATAGGTATGACGAGGGTCCAGGAGCTGCCGTTACCTGGCCCTAAAATAGCGGGCCTAAGTTGTAAGTTATAGAGAGGCTCTAAAAAGAGCCCTTGTGTTCATTAGTCGGAGCTACATATAAGTGTGAATGCACAGCTTCAAGTTATACAGAAAAACTTGATTTCCCTGATCTGCGAAGTGTACTCCATCACTTCTGTAGATATCAGCCATATCAAAACGTATGTTGTTGTTGTAGATGGACCTCATTCTATGGTATGCAGACACAGCTTTGTTGACATTCTTCCTAGATTTTTCAATCTGAGGACAAAATTGTTTTGACCATTTCCACTTCAGTTTTTGGAATATATTGGAATATACAAAGACAGTTTGAGGCAAAATTAACATCAATTGTCCAAAGGCGTCCTCCATAAGCATTTCCAAACCTACTCCAGTCAATGTGCCTAGGTCATTTCCACCACATTGCACAATCATGAGGTTAGGGTGTGGAAGATGCAAAGAGGTTTTAACCAAAGGCAACAATTGGTGCCACTTCAATCCTCTCTGTGCAAACCATTTAATGTCCACATTTTGTAAACGTAGGTCTAAGTCAACACGTCTCTGTTCTGCATACCTCTTGCACCAGAACATATAGCTATGTCCTGCGATCCACGCTAGCATTTTAAAGGTATGGCTGGAAGGTATGGAAAGATGTCTGTAGCTCATGCGGTTCCTTCGTAGAATAAGAGATATGTTTAAAGATGGGGAACTACTTTCTTTTGCCATACAAAACGATACCTGATTAGGAGATGAAAAGCATTGTTTTTTAAATGTAGGGTGCACATTCGTTTTGTGGAAAAGCATCTTTGTGATTGGATAAGAAAAAGCAGTTTCAACATGGAGTACATATCATTGGATAAAATTTGCTCAACTCAACCACACCTGCTACTTGCATTTGGAAGGCACTGTTCGAACTTAAAACAATTGTGAACTTTTAACCTGTTAAATGTTCGAGAAAAAGTTGCAAAAAAATATTGTTAGGTTTAAAAAAATTGATGCACTTTTAACCTGCACGTGTTGTAGAAAGTTCTAGAAAGGACTTTTGAGTGTTCTCAGTGTTCGTTGTTCTCAAATTGGTGAGTGCTTAGTGTGGGAGAAAGATGGAAATATTATCGTATCTGTCAGGGGGGGCTGGCCACTTGCAATTTCCTTCCTGGAGCAGCAGATGTGCTAGCGCAAGATAGCTCAGAAAAAGAACCTTTCATCCCTACAGTAACTTCTCCAGCTGCATTCATACAGGATGTGTACAAAAGCCGGTCGTGGGCGTTGTGGTATGTCTGCGACCCTCGTCATCATGGATGAGATGTCCAGCACTCGGCACATGGGCGGGTTCACTGTGTGTTACCTTGCCAAACAGCTGCTCCTCCCTCCCACGAGTCCCCACACTTTTGTACGGTGCGCTGTTGTATCCCGTGCACTCGTACGGCATACCATTATAATGCCTATTCACGCATGTCCTACGGCATTCCAACTACACCATGACAGTGCAGTTTGGAGGTGGTGCATGCCACTTTACAACATTGACTACTGCAGCCCTTGTGGTAGGCCACACCAGAACACAGAGACACACTTACCACACTTCCTGCACACGGACATGTCCGAGACACCCTGTTCCCCTTGCCGGATAGGCACACCCTTGCGCTGACCTGTGTACGCCAGACCAGCACACGCCGGATGTGCATGCAGGAGGATGCGTGCGTAGCTACATGTCCAGCGTCTCTGCCAACGCTGAGGTAACATGGTAACGTCTGCTGAAGACAGCACACTGTGATGTTGCAGGGCCCGTGCCTATCATGCTAACACAATGACCACAGGGACACGCTTGCAAAGATGCGGGTTTGGGGTCTTTGGCAGTCCTGGGGTTATTGTGATGAGTCTTGTGGCCCTCATGGGTATCCCTGTATCATGCTCATTGCCTCTATGGCAACTGTGGGTGTTCTGATGTGGCTCTTGGCTGTGTTCCCTTTGATGCTGCAGGTAGTTGTCCTGCTTAACACCAGCAGAAAGCTAGTGTAAAATCCCTGGTGCTAACGTGGCTTATCGACGGAATTTGTTACGCATTGAAGTTGTTGTGAAAGTTGTGATGTGATTTTTTCGTTGTCAGAACAATAAACAAACTGGGCAGTGTATCCTGTCAAGATCTATGACCTGACGCACTATTCCCAATCAATATAAATACAATGAGATTTCTTCATTGAATTTGTGTGTACACGGTAAGTACAGCCACTACCTCAGTGCAATTCAATACGAGGTGCACCTCGTGTCTTTTTACACGGGAACGGCTACTCTGCATTTAATTATCAGCACTTTAATGCAACTAAAGTTGAGATAAATCCAACACACGATTCAGAAGTTGGTGCAAAGTGCAGATATCACCAGCATTTTGACGCTACCTCTCTCCACATCAGCAGGTAACGCACCCTCTTCCCACATTACCAACATAGCCCCAACAATCTTCTTGGGCCCGGAAGTGTCCCTGTGCGGTTGGACAAAGAAGAACCTTAGTCATGTGTAGATTTACATACAAAAAAATTATTTAAAGAAAAGAACAACAAATAAGACTGAAGGGAGTCTGGTGCTGTGGTCGCTGCCACGAAGTTGGGGTAACTGCCATTCAGGACTCAGGGCTCAGGACACAGTTATACATGTGGGATCGTCTTGTGGTAAATAGGGTTAGTGGCACCAGAAGCATTGAGACTGTATGAACCTGTGATGGTGCTTGGTGTGGACGGACTCACTGGGAGCAATGTGTGTTGCCTACTGGAGTGCGTTATGTCTAATCGGGACTCTATCTGAATTGTGAGCTCTGCTGACCATAGTGTAGGCCAGAAGTAGCGGTGATCAAGGGCCCACAGCCATATGCATACGTTGGTGGCCCCACCAGCCTGCGTAGTGCAGGTTCAGTAGCACCATGTGTCGCTGGATTTCTATATGCAAATATCCTTCACTGATCGAAGGGAGTCTGGTGCTATGCTCGCTGCCACGAAGTCAGGATCGCTGCCATTCAGGGTTAGTTGGCACCACGTGTCAATTGTCTTCCACAGTGTAGGCCGGAGGCAGCGGTCAGCAAAGGCGCACAGGCACGTGGCGTTGAATTGAGTTGCACAGATTGGGAGCATTTGGTCTTCTTAAACCATTATAGTTTCTTACACAATTTGAGTCTCTACTAATCTTGAATTGTGAACCGTGCTAACTCCAGTGTAGGCCGGAGGCAGCGGTGAGGATGGGCGCACAGCCATGTGGGGTTGAGTTGAGCTGCACAGTTAGTGGCACCTGGAGCACTCAGCATGTGCACATCCTGCGATGATACGTTGTCCCGGCGGGCCGCAGTGGGAGCAATGTATTTTGTCTAATGAATTCTGCTTTAATAAGGCTATGTGGAGGTGACTTATGGCGCAGTGAGTTAGTAGCACCCGAAGCACAGCGTGTGCGCAGCTTGCAATCATGCGTGGTCTGTGCGGGCCGCACTGGGAGCAACATGTCTTGCGTACTGGAGTGTGTCATCTGCAATCGCCACTGCATCTGAATTGTGAGCCCTGCTGTCTGCAGTGTAGATCGATACAGACATAAGTCTGTGGTGCTGTGCCGCTGGGTTCGCAGGGGGCCTGTGTCGAGGAGGCCTGAGGTCATGGCATCAGCCACATGGCAGGGTGAGGGCCGTCGCTCTGCAGACTCGTTGGTCTTCCCACAAGTGAACCACGCCCAGGGCCTGGCCTATTTATTCATACTTGTGCGCGGGAGTGGTGTACGTTGGACCAGCCCACTCCGCTTCTGCTTCCAGGGGGGGACAACACAGCTACATGACCGAGATCTTCCCCACTGCCAGAGGTAACATGGTTGCATCCACTGTGCACTACACTACGGCCTGGTCACCCCCACGCTCCTGTGCCTGCTGCTGCTGCCGCAGCCCCAGCCTCCCGAGGGCCGCCGAGCCCACACCAGCGTTTCCCGCCGCCCCAGCCTCCCGAGGGCCGCCGAGCCCACACCAGCTTTTCCCGCCGCCCCAGCCTCTCGAGGCCCGCCAAGCCGGCTCCAGCTTTTCCCGCCGCCCCAGCCCGTGGCCCCGCCCCCCCGACAGCCGATTGGCTCGCGCTCCCGCGTCCCCGCAGACCCTCCCGACCGGCTCCCTTCTTAAGGGGAGCCAGAGCAAGTTCCAGGGAGTGACCACTGCGCCTACGGCCTGGTCACCCCCCGCTCCTGTGCCTGCTGCCACAGCCCCAGCCTCCCGAGGGCCGCCGAGCCCACACCAGCGTTTCCCGCCGCCCCAGCCTCCCGAGGGCCGCCGAGCCCACACCAGCTTTGCCCGCCGCCCCAGCCTCTCGAGGGCCGCCAAGCCGGCTCCAGCTTTTCCCGCCGCCCCAGCCCGTGGCCCCGCCCCCCCGACAGCCAATTGGCTCGCGCTCCCGCCTCCCCGCAGACCCTCCCGACCGGCTCCCTTCTTATGACGTCCCCAGAGCGACCGCGCAGCGGGAGCACCGATTGAGCGCCGAAGGTGCGCCAAAGGTAAGCCCGTCTACGCCCGTCCGCGCCTGGACCGCGCCCAGCGCCAGGACCCCTGGCCCCCGCAGACCCCAGCCCACCCGCCGGACGTACGACGCCGCCACCCTCAACGCACTCAATGCCGGCCGAACCCCTTGATGCTACCGAGCCACCCCGAGACGCACCCACGGACCCTTCATCTGCCAGTCCTGCAAGTTCTCCTGCATCCGGACCTGCACTGCACCAGCGTCCACCAAGCAGAACACCAGCAGCAACCACCTGAAGTGCATCCTGCTCAACACCCGCTCCGTCCACAGACACGCCGTCGAGCTCTGGAACCTGCTCGACACCACAGACCCAGACGTCGCCTTCCTCACGGAAACCTGGATGAACGCCTCCTCAGCGCCCGACATCGCCATCGCCATCCCGGACGGCTACAAGATCATCCGGAGAGACCGCGTCAACCAGACAGGAGGAGGCATCGCCATCATTCACAGGAACACCATCCGCATGACGACCAACACCGACGACACCATCGCACCCGCCGAACACCTGCACTTCCAGATCCACGTCAACCCCAAGACCACCCTCAGAGGCACCCTCATCTACAGACCCCCGGGACCACGTACACAATTCAGCGAGGACATCGCCGACTTCATCAGCCCGCTCGCCCTCCCCTCAGCCGACTACATCCTCCTCGGGGACCTCAACTTCCACCTGGAGAACAACGACGACCGCAACACCACCACCCTGCTGGAAAACCTCGCTAACCTGGGACTCAAGCAGCTGGTGACCACCCCCACCCACCTCGCCGGACACACACTCGACGCCGTCTTCTCATCCAGCAAAGACATCGCCTTCAGCCACGCCACAGGACTCCACTGGACGGACCACAGCTGCGTCCACTTCACCTTCAGAAGAACGACGATCCACCACCACCAGCAACAGGCTGCCCGAAGAAGCTGGAACAAGATCACAGCCGACCAGCTCGCCGCTTCCCTGAGTCAGCACCCTCCCGCCAGCTCAGCGAACCCCAGCCAGGCCGCCGACAACCTCACGAAGTGGATCAGCAACTGCGCGGACGAACTCGCCCCTCTGAGGACCCCGCCCAGCAGACCCGGCAGCAAGAAAGCCCCATGGTTCACCGACGAACTCAAGAGCTCCAAGAAGAACTGCCGAGCCCTCGAGAAAGTCTGGAGAAGGGAACCAACACCGGACAACATGACCACCCTCAAGCTTGCCACCCGGAATCACCACCAACTGATCCGTGCCACCAAGAAAACTGCATTCAAGGACCGGCTGGACAACAACGCACACAACTGCAAGGAACTCTTCAACATCGTGAACGAGCTCTCCAACCCCAACGCCGGAAACAACGACATCACCCCATCGCAAGACCTCTGCAACTCCCTCGCCTCCTACTTCCACAACAAGATCGCGGACATACACAACAGCTTCAGCATTCAACCATCGCACACAATGACCGCAGCAACGCCGCCCACCACCACCCTCCGCGCCTGGACTCCGATCAGCACCGATGACACCGTCCGCATGATGAACTCCATCCACTCCGGATCTCCAACCGACCCCTGCCCTCACCACGTCTTCAACAAGGCCGACGCTGTCATCGCACCCCACCTGCAGGACATCATCAACACCTCCTTCGACACCGCCACCTTCCCGGAGAGCTGGAAGCACGCCGAACTCAGCGCTCTACTAAAGAAACCAACAGCGGACCCCACCGAACTCAAGAATTACCGCCCCATCTCGCTCCTCCCGTTTCCAGCCAAAGTCATCGAGAAGACCGTCAACAAACAGCTGGCCACCTTCCTCGAGACGAATGGATCCCTCGACCCCTCACAGTCTGGCTTCCGAGCCAACCACAGCACCGAGACCGCCCTCATCGCTGCCACCGATGACATCCGAGCCCTGATGGACAACGGAGAAACAGCGGCCCTCATCCTCCTAGACCTCTCCGCGGCATTCGACACTGTCTGCCACCGCACCCTAATGCAGCGCCTCAGCAACGTCGGAATTCAGGAGAAGGCACTGGAATGGATCGTCTCCTTCCTCGACGGAAGAACACAGAGAGTCCGTCTACCACCGTACAAGTCAGAGGCCACCGAAGTCATCTGCGGCGTCCCTCAAGGATCCTCGCTGAGCCCCACCCTCTTCAACGTCTACATGAGCCCCCTCGCGCCCATCGCACGCCAACACAACCTGAACATCATCTCCTACGCCGATGACAGCCAGCTGATCCTCTCCCTGACCAAGGACCCCGCCGCTGCCAGAGCCAACCTTCACGAAGGGATGAAAGATGTAGCCGAGTGGATGACGACCAGCCGCCTGAAACTGAACTCAGACAAGACGGAAGTCCTCATCCTGGGCTCCTCGCCCTCCACCTGGGACGACTCCTGGTGGCTCCCCGCCCTGGGCACCGCACCCACACCGACAGACCACGCACGCAACCTGGGCTTCATCCTGGACTCCTCCCTCTCCATGACCAGACAAGTCAACGCCGTCTCCTCGTCATGCTTCAACATCCTGCGCATGCTACAGAAGATCTTCCGGTGGATCCCCATCGAGACCAGGAAGACGGTCACCCAGGCCCTCGTCACCAGCCGACTGGACTACGGCAACGCCCTCTACGCCGGAACCACCGCCAAGCTCCAGAAGAGACTCCAGCGGATCCAGAACGCCTCAGCCAGACTCATCCTCGACATCCCCCGACGCAGCCACATCTCCGGACATCTGAGAGACCTGCACTGGCTCCCCGTCAACAAGAGAATCACCTTCCGTCTCCTCACCCACGCACACAAAGCCCTACACGACCAAGGCCCGAGCTACCTCAACAACCGCATCAACTTCTACGCTCCCAAACGCCACCTCCGATCAGCCAGTCACGCCCTCGCCGCAGTCCCCCGCATCCGAAGAACGACAACAGGAGGAAGGTCCTTCTCCCACCTGGCCGCCAAGACCTGGAACTCCCTCCCGACCGACCTGTGCCTGACCCAAGACCACCTCTCCTTCAGGAAGAAGCTGAAGACCTGGCTGTTCGAGCAGTAGCAGCACCCCCCCCCCCCCAAGCGCCTTGAGACCCTCCGGGTAGGTACTGCGCTCTATAAATGTCCTTGATTGATTGATTGAAGTATCAATACTATATCTCCACATGGAGAGGTTTGTGCTTTGCATAGTGAGGTCTGTGCAGCACATCACCGGTACACTTAGCATTGTGTGTATTAATATTGATGGGCAACTTGCCTCCTTCACACATACTTGGTTGCCATATCTCCCAACATTCAGCTATTTTGCGGCTGAGGGGCCATGGCGTTTTGGGAAGGTCCGTTGTCCTGTTTTGCTTTGCATTGCATCGGTGGTAGTAGGGGGGTGGTCCGGGGGGGAAGGTTGTGGTGGTTGTGGCGCTGGGTGTTGTAGCCTTGTTGCGTGTCAGAGCTGTTTGATGAGTAGCTGTATCAAAGTTGGTCTTTAGATGTGGATGTGAGTTGGGTCCAATTCATGCTGTAGATAGTCGACCTCTTTACACCTGTTAAATGTTGATGTTAATTTCTTACTGCTAACTCGACTAAGCGCTGTTTTTGGATCGCATTGCAGATTTGGCTGGTCGTTGAAAATATGGGGAAGTGGTGTTTTAGGTTTTTTTTCCACTGGAACGCTTACTTTGCATATCATTAGCTTTAGCTGTGGATCTCGTTTGTGGCAATTTTTTTGGCGGAAGGTATGGATGGAAAAGTGGTGAGATTTGCAGTTTTCACTAGGTTGAGAATGGGATGATAATTTAAAAACACAGAAAAAAAATATGTTTAATGATCATTATTATTAGAAATTTATAATTTAAAACACCTTTGAAATTCACTGAAAAAAAACATAGGTTTCAGGCATGTTATAGTTAGAAATAAGCATTTAAATAACCTTTGAAATTCACTGAAAAACCATAGGTTTCAGGCAAGTTTTAGATAGAAATTAGCATTTAAAAAACCTTTGAAATTCACTGAAAAATCCATAGGTTTCAGGGAAGTTATAGATAGAAATTAGCATTTAAAAAATCTTGGAAATTCACTGAAAAAACCATAGGTTTCAGGGACGTTATAGTTAGCTGGACATTTCACTCATAGAAAACCATAGAAAGTCCCCTGTTACAGTTAGTGGAGCTAACTATAACTCGCGCCCCCCCGATGCACTGCTGATGACGTCACATATTACATCATTCATGACATGGTCAGTGACATCACTGATGACATCACTGATGACATCTCAAATGACATCACTGATAACATCATCCACGTGAAAATCTGATGCACCTCATCAGACCCTAATATAACACTTGATACACCCACTCTAAAATACAGACTATAATTTTCGAAACCATTAACACATCAATACCAGTTAGTACATATCCGCTCACTAATTTCTAGGTCTACACACACATCCACTCATTCACCCATACAGGCACTCATACATACAGTCAACCATCAATACAGCATTATCATATGCACTCATATCTATACAGACACTCACACACCGCCTCTCATTGATAGAGTTATTCACACACCTAGTCAGTCATGGAAATAATCAATCACACTTTCATTTACTCACCTGTACAGTTATACACACACCACCTCACTTATTTAAACATATACTAACACATACTTACACTCTAATACAATAACAAATACAAGCACACACTGATCTATACAGGAAATCTCACAATCCCTCACTCTCACATATAGTCATTTATACACTCCAACATGGACATATACTGCCTTTCACATAAGCAGTTACTCACACATGTACCACTGAGGCATCCATTCACTCATAAAGACACTCAAACACACACTCAACCAGCCATACAGCCCTTCACAGATACAGACTTCAACACATATACCCAGTGAATTATCCACTCACACATCTATGCACAGAGTCACAGCCCCCACCCACCCACACAGACACTCAGGCCCCCATTCAGATACTCAGACAAGCAATCACAAGCCCATATAGATCCTCATTTAGCTGCTAATCAAACCATGCAACTGCTTACACACCAACTGACAACATAAACTGTGTGAATGTCTGTATCAGTCGCTAACCCATACATTAAGTAAGACACAATTAATTACTAAGTTATACAGTCAGTCACACACCACTTAATCATTCATTCTTCGAAACACCTTGGCATATATATATATATATATATTAAACATATTTACATTTTATAGAAACACAGTCACTGGATTATGGCATCATGTCATCAGTGATGTCACTGACCATGTCATGAATGATGTAATATGTGATGTCATCAGCAGTGCATTACGGGAGTGCGAGTTATAGTTAGCTCAACTAATTATATCAGGGGAATTTCTATGGTTTTCTATGAGTGAAATGACCAACTAACTATAAAGTCCCTGAAACTTATGTTTTTTTCAGTGTGTGTGTGTGTGCGAACGTGCGTGTGTGTGTGTGTGTATATTTATCTATCCATTGGCAGGTACATTTTGGCAGAAACCAGTTATTAGGGATATTTTGCAGTATGAGCAATTATTTGTAACTCTGCACCTGCCTCTTAAATAATACCATATTATATTAAAGTACAAGGGATACCCAAAGGAGCAATAGGTGAGGGACCTTGGGTGCAATTATCGTTTCAAGGAACAATGGTCCCCCAACAAGTAGAGGATAACGAACAATAAATATAGATAAAAAATTGAAATCTATACAATCTGTCCAGCCAGACAGGGTTTAATAACTCAATTGTAGAATTTGTCACTCAATTAAATACAATATCAAAGTGTGACACAGCCAGTGTCCTATTACTGTATACGAGACAATTGTGACATACAAGGACAAAAAATGAGGCAAGAACAGGCAGTCTGCATATGTTCCAAATTTTCGCAGACAAATATTTGCACAGGGTACACTGTTGTTATTTAACTAATAATAACATCAAATCATCCAGTGTAGGATGTCGACGACATTTCGATCCCCTTAAGGAATAGCAGGATCATCATCAGGACAATCAAAATTCATGCCTTATCATACTAACAACCAAAATCAAGCCCCAACATTTATAATAAACCATAAAGACAGTACAATAACACAATAGGAGCGATCAGTGTAGGAAAAAACGGGGAGGGTAGGAGGGAGGAAAAATACAAAGATTAAGAAAAAAGGAATATTTAAATGAAATACAAATACATGGTCATGTCTGATGAAAAACTGATCAGCCCCTTAATAAATTACGGCGTTCTAGTATCGTTGTACATGCATTTAACCATTTTGGGAAGGTGGTGATACAGCAATGTGGAGAAACCGTGATAAATGAAAATGATGATCCCGCTATTCCTTAACCCCTTCGACGCTGATGACAAGCTGGGCTCGTCATGAGGTAGCCTCCTCGCACGCTCATGACGAGTCCAGCTCGTCACGTAACATGCGTTTTAAAAAAACTCAGCGTACGGGCGGAATTCCGCCCGCACGCATGCGGTTAAGGGGATCGAAACGTCGTCGACATCCTACACTGGATGATTTGATTTTATTATTAGTTAAATCACAACAGTGTACCCTGTGCAAATATTTGTCTGCGAAAATTTGGAACATATGCAGACTGCCTGTTCTTGCCTCATTTTTTGTCCTTGTATGTCACAATTGTCTCGTATACAGTAGTAGGACACTGGCTGTGTCCCGTTTTGATATTGTATTTAATTGAGTGACAAATTCTACAATTGAGGTATTAAACCCTGTCCGGCTGGACAGATTGTATAGATTTCAATTTTTGATCTATATTTATTGTTCGTTATCCTCTACTTGTTGGGGACCATTGAATCTTAAATAATACCAGCTTATACTTCTTAAATTGTAAACTAAAATAAACAACATATTCAAGGCAAGGTCTTACTGCCAGCCCAAATGAATTGCACGGAAGAAAGACAATCAAAACGGTAGCTTTCTTAATAATGAGGCAAAAAGCACACACATGAATAAAGAAAAAAATTGTCACCAATATTTTTTGTTTGGCTACAGAATACCTCAAGTCCAATGGTGATATTAGAGAAGGATCTAGAGTTCACTCACCAAGAGGAAACCTTTTATTTGACTGAAATTGCTGAACTGAGTAAATGCAGGAAGATTTCATAGCAGCAGTTCCAAGTATTTCATCATGGTCAGAAACTTCTCTGAGAATCAGAGAGCTAATGGCCCTGCTAATGCTGGGACTGGAGTATATATTCCAGCATCTGGAGTGGATCAAACTGAAAAATATGCTAGAGATCCACAACATTTCCAAGCTTTCATGGCTCAGTAATATGTTATGTTATGTTATATTATTTTTATATAGCGCAAATCACCAACCGGTCTCTAAGCGCTTCTAGAGAAAGTGAGCAAGTCACTAAAGCAGAAATAACTGGCAGTAGCGGATGCAGAGATTACGCAATTGTACGTGCCTCTCTGAAAAGGTAGGTCTTTCAGAGCTTCCTAAAGATGAACAAAACCGGTTCCTTTCGCAGGTACTCTGGCAGATCATTCGAGGCCTTTGGGAGGAGGACAGAGAACGCTCTACCCCCTTTGGATTTAAGGCTATACCTAAGTGAAACTAGCCTAAAAGCCTCAGATGATCGTAGAACCCGGCAGGGAACACACTTCATCAAGCGATCTTTTATATATTTAGGTGCCTCACCATAAATTGCCATGTGGGCGATGCACCGTAAGTTTAATAGACCATAAGTTTTTTCAACCAATACAGCAAATGTTTCACTTATTATCTGAAGTCCTTAACTCAATGGGGCTTTAACTAATAGACACAACCAGGTCTTATAGAATTTTCAGATAAGTTTTGAGAATTTCACAAAAATGTTTGACAGGCTATAGACTTTGCAATCCGTTCATCTGGGGCTATGGACATTGCAGCATGGAAAAAAGAGAAATTGTTCCTTACATCAGCCATTTACAACACAGCTTAGTCCAATCGGACCAATGAGGTGGTAGCAGACACATTTTACAATGGTTTACAAGAGGAATTGAAAGAAGCCTTATCTTTAGGAGTAAATTGGCCAATAGACTGTGATGCATTAATTGATTTAACTCAACAGATTGAGTCTCAACAACATTCCAGATGAATGCAAAGGAAAGGTGATTACCCGAAAACAGTATGCTCCAACCATAATAGAAACACAAGAGATAGAAAGAGCATGTGAAGAACCCATAAAGACAGTGGCGGCTAGTCATTTTAGGAGGAAGGGGGTGGGCGGGACACACACACCACATACACACACACAGCTATGCATTCACACGTGTATACAAACACATCCATTCAAAACACTCATTACCAAACATTCATACATACATGCATGCACCAAACATTAATAAAAAAACAGACTTACCTGCAGCTCTGCCACAGAGGTCACAGGAGGCTTGGTACTTCTGCTTTCCCTCATTGGCTGACCTAGAGGGAAGGCAGCAGTCCCAAAGTAATCTCAGAGTGGGATGGGGCAGTGAGGCTGCTGACCCTACCCCACCCAACCCCACTCTGTGATGAACTGTCACTGATTGACATTCAACCCTGGGCACTTCAGGGATTAAAACTGAAGTGCCCAGGTGCGAGGCAATCAGTGACGCTACCCCCCGTTACTGAGGGGAGGGTCTCAGGGACATTTTCTGAGCTGAGGAGGTCACGCCCAACAGGAGCTGTTACTTCCTCTGCCCAGCAAATTTCCACTCAGGCAGCCAGGAGCCTGTGCATTTAGTGCATGTCTGGCTCCCGGCAGCCTGACCTGAAAATGAACAGTGTCTGTCAGGCTGACCTTTCTTCATCCTGACAGATACTGTTCGTGAGGGGCAAAGGGGAGTGGCCCCTCACCCCAATGTACCGGCCGCGGCTGCATGCAGATCAGGTCAGTAAGCAAAACTTTTTTCAGTGTAAGAGATTGAATTAAGGAAAAAATAAACCTATGTTTAAATTGTGGCAATGACAACGACTTCATACAAAACTGCCCTTTGCTGTACTAAAACTATAGGGCTTGCCTGTGAAAAGCAAACCCCAGAAAAGTCTCTCTTCTTCTAAAGTGTTTGCTGTGAAATGAAATAGTTTTCACGTGTGACTTCTGATCATTACTTCTCAGGGTTCTGGCATCGATAACCTATGGAGCTTAAGGATGTTTCCTTGGCATATAGTATTGTGAAAAATACGAAGTTCTGCTGGCTCAAAAGACTTCAGCAGAAACCGTTCTGGACATTGAAGGAACACCGCTCTTGTGAAGATGTACTGTGGGAGAATGAACCAATAGTGAGACATAGAAAATGGACATATTGAATCCCTCATGCTGGATGTAATTTCCTGCCCCATGTTCTCTATATTTCCACTTGGTTAAGAACACACAATCTAGATATAAACTTGCAGATGAGTAGTCCATCATTATGGAATCAGAAAACTGTAAACAAAGATGCTAGTTACAATCTACAGCACATTACAAACAGCCCTTAGCATGCTTTGCTATTCAGGAAATATAAAAAAAGTCCACATACCCCTTGCATATTAAGACTTGTGTGATGTGTTTAGCTAGAAGGGAAAAAGATACATTAACTACTCATGTCACATAGGACTGTGCTATTGCCTTCAACCAGCAGCTCAAATTTCCATGGCTGAATTTATCATTTAACTCCTAAGTTGATTTGGTATTAAAAGAATAGCTTGAGTAAAATTTAGCGAAATTATTTATTCACCATTCAGTTTCTCCTGCAGGGCCAACTGTATTTTTCATATACAAATGGAACAGTGAATATGGACCTTGTTTCAACTATAGAGAACTACATTTGATTACCACCCACGGTATACATCTTCTCCACCTTATTTCAATGCTATCAGATCAGTTAAAGATGGCCAAGGTCTTTTCTAAACTAGATGTTAAGGAGGCGTAGAATTTGGTCTGTTTCAGAGAGAGGAATGAGTCTAAGAGAGCGTTCAATAAGAAATAAGGGTATTACCAATATCTAGTGATGTTGTTTGGCCTCTACAGTGTCCCCACTGCATTCCAAACCTTTGTAAATTATGTCTTCAGAGATATACAGAGCACTTTTTTAGTGATGTATCTCAATGATGTACCAGTCTTTTCACACCGAGTGTAAATGCAAAGACTGTTGGCAGGTATATCAGAGACAATATCTATGCTCAACTGTGCAACCAGGTGTATCACGTTATCTATTGTCTCTATTTATCTCTCTTGTCCCATTCCCCATTCATCAGACTTACTGCAAGTTTCCATAATAGCAGTGTGAGATTGGCTGTGGGTTTGGCAAAGTCTGGAAAATGCCATTGCTCCTGCTGGATCTAGATTTCCAGGTTAGCGCTCCTTGACATACAGTCAAAGAGGACTCCACAAGGTTGGATACCTCTTTTCAGTACTCATGTGGTAGAACTGAACTTTACTTCAAAATCTCCAACCAAGGCAAACCAACAGTTTGCATCCTCCAAGATTCTGTTTTTTCTCTGGAAACTTTGCACCTTGTCCCATCGTCTGAAGGAGTAAAAATGAATCAGTCTCAATTTGAGTCAGATACTTCTGTTTTCTTCCATTGTTCCCTGGCTTCCCGGGAAGGTTCTTACGATCTGCAGTAAAGTGGAACATTATGTAGCGTGGCTGGTTAGGCTGCTCTATGTAATACTCTCACAATGCTCCTAAAGATGGTCCTTGGATGCACAATAATAAATCCTTAGCTCAGGCCCGGTAGTGTGGCAAAGAGCAGTCAGGCTTTACTAGAGGAACATGTGTTCAGCATTTCAGAGTACAAGCATGGAAGGTAAGTAATTGACAGAACTCAGAAGAAATCTGACACCAATTTATAAAGAAATTAATTAATGTAGACACCAAAATGAAGACAATTGGATGAGTATAACTGCAGTTATGGATTTTAGAATTAAAAGTAAATCAAAGCAATTCAGTGCTTCAGAACTTTAACATTGCGGTCAATGGTAATAAACACTAGTGACAATCGGTCATACGCAGGTCGAGTTGTGTGGAACCCACTGGGGGGTAAGGTGATGTGAGTCCCAGCACCAAGTCATAACAGTCAGTTGAATTTTACCTGGCTCATAGGGCCTGGTTGCAGAGTTGCTCTCGCTGTCCCTGGTGCTGAAGTGGGAGCCGCGGAGAAGCTGGTTTTACGCTTAGATAGTGCTGGTGAGGAAACTGGTGCAAAAAGTCAGCAACAGGGCCACAGAGGAGGTTGATTGAAGGTAATGTGGATTTCCTTTGTGTTGCAACATAGAGTGAAGGTAGTGGTTGCTGGACTGGCCACCAAAAAGCCTTGGCAGCAGTAAGTTCAACTTGAAGATACTTCGATATCTGGAGGTCTTGGGGAAAACAGTAGCTGGAGTTCGGGACAAAATTTCCCACAATGCACTGGACCATCTACTTTTGGGGGATCACTCGGAGGGCCTAATGGTCAGCGATTCTTTGGTTACGGTGCGTTGTTTTACCTGCGGACTACAGGGTACTAGGGCCACTAGTTCAAGGGAGTATGGAGTTCCCTTTGGCTTTCGAAGAGGTCCCTCTGCCTGGAAAAACTGGTCTTTGGTCAAGGACGTGTCGCAGTTGTGCAGTTCCAGGATGGCCCTACAGGTGCAGGGTATCACGCTTTTGGTTTGTGCCGGTCCATTTGTCGCATGCTTGGGTCTCTTCTCTGTCCTCTGTTGTAATTTGAATCAGAAGTGAGGTTCTGGTGCCAGGGGTGCCCCGTAAATTCTAGATTTTGGGGTTGGGGGCGTGGATGCAAGTAGCAAATGGGCTGCTTGCCCCAGCAGCTAATCTACCCCTGAGGTGACCACATTCAGGGGTGTGTGCCACATTTTCCAAACAGAGCCCTGTATTCCACCACTTCTAAAAATGGCAGAAACCATCCTTGGCAGTTCAGCCCAGGTAGCCCACACTATAGGGGTGTGGCTAGCCTTCTGTGGTGTACAGCTCCTGATTACATACTTTTCCCTCCTGCCTTGTAAAAAGGTGCCTGCAGGAAGGGCTTTTTCCTCCTTTGGAAGACAGCCTGGATACATATCAGAAGCAGTGAAAACTTTGAAGTTCACCGCCTTTGTATGCCACTTCACTAGCTATCCTGTTAGTGTGTTGACCTAAGTGGGACGGGTATGTCCAGATGTTGGTCCCGTGCACACTGTGTCACTGAAACTAAACTGCACCTGGCTCATGAACCCATAACTAGGGCAAAACTGATCTTAGGTTGTTTGACTTCTGGTTCAGGGAGGACCTGGCTTGGCAGTTCGGGGTAGACTGTTTCTGTTGGCCCAGGATCAAGTCTGATTTGCATATAGCAGGGTCCAAACAGAGGTGGCATAGTGTGCAAAATAACGATGGATCAGAATGCAGCCTAATTACCTGTGTCTGAGATTATTTCAAGCATTCCATCCATCACTGTTTCTATGTTTAAATATGTGGCCCTAAGTGAGACGGGTATGACCAAAAATGGGTCCCGAGCACACTGTGCCACTGGAACCAAGCTGCACCCGGCTGATGAGCTCATAGCCAATTTTACCTCATATCTTAGGCGACAGAGCTCATGCACCGTGAGACTGAATGACAGTCGCGTAGTGCTCAGCATCAAAATGCCTGACTATCTTGCCGAAAACTTGTAAAAACAATTCTGGGGAGGCAATGCTCAAAGGCAAAATTGCTACAGATATGCAGTCACAAGGTTCACATATCTACTGTTTTTGATAACAAAATGTTTAATAAGTTTTGGAATCCACCAAGTAAAGTACAGTTACAGCCACATAGCACCTTCACATTATAACCAACTGTTTGACAAATGATATCCTCAAACCATAAATTGCCCCCACCTCTCTCGTATCTTATTGTGCATCCATGGACAGCCTCATGCAGTAAAGATAGGCTTTTCTAGTTGAGCACACCAGTCCACTCCACTCCTGCCCTCCATTCTGCCAGGGACGGGGCATTGGGGGAGTTCCATCTCCTGGCAATGTCTTGCTTAGTGGCCAATGTGGCAACACCCATGATTGTACGGTCATCTCAGGAGCCGCCAATCTCATGAACCGTGCCCAGCAGGGCCAACATGGGGGGTTAGGTCAAGGTGCAGCTCCAGGATATCTAAAAGCTCACTTTGTATTTGCTACCAGTAAGTGGAAAAAATTTGGCAGTCCAGACCACGTGGTAAAAATCAGCTGGAGCTTTGAAGCAGCAGAAGCAGGCAGGTTTGGGGATCCTGCCAGCATGATGTACTCGTATCGGGTGAGGTACGTCGTGGGTAGGTAATTTAGTTGAATCAACCGGAGGCATGTGGAGATGGACAATGTGAGTGGAGCTAGCCTGGTCCCGCACCAATCCGCCTCATCGAGTTCACCAACCCAGCCCTCCTAGAAGTATCGAAGTGTGTCAAAACCATGTGGGACATTCACAATGAGCGTTTGATATATTTGGGAAATTGCGCCGTTGCCAATTTCAGCTTATTTGCAGTTTGGTCACCAGGGGTTACATTTCAGAACCTCAGTGCCAGGTGGGATGTCGGCAATGAAGGTGTGGCATAGCTGCAGATATTTGTGGAATTGCATTTGATTAAGATTGTAGTGATCCTGTAGGTCTCGGAAGGTCAAAATGTGTTTCACCACCCAGACATCTGTAAGGACTGTGATGCCTATCATGTCCCATTTGTGGAAACCCTCTAAGCTGGCTGAGTGGTGGAGCCATCACCCCCTCCAAAGGGTGGGTCATCCCTGTCAATATACGGTTCCAGCCGAAAAATCTTAATGAAGATCTCAAGCAGAGAAAGACCACGCAGATGATGTCAGCTAGGCTGTGGGGTACTGGAGCGCCATATAGCACATCTAGGATGTGGCAAAATCCCTGGTAAGAAAGCTCTCCTTGGTATGTTGGATCCTCCCACCCACTGCTGTCCCAATGTCTATTGTTAATGAAATTTCAAAGAGAAACTGCAACTAAAACAGAGAATCAGTCTTACCATCAAAAGGGGTTACTTTGTATCGTTCATAATTTTTATAGTTTCTAACCTAAAATGTTTGCAAACACAAATCAAAGGAAATACATTGACAATTATAATGTCGAGATTACCGCAAGGAAGCAGTGCTTAGATGTCATATGTTTAAATTATGCTCGTGTTGATGCACATTGGCCACAGTGGCAATCAGAGACACAGAAACAATAGCCTAGGACAGTGTGTGATACAAAAGGGGATGATGGACGGAGCATTTGAGCAAATCAAACACTCACCCCCAGTCAACTGATCTGGGTTTAATCCATCACCATTCTTTAACTCACTCTGCCACCCCAGTTCAGACATGGCCATATGCAAATCAGTCTGACCCTGTGCCTCATAAGAACAGACCAGCCCGAACTGCCAAGCCATGTCTTCCCTCGACCGGAAACAAGCATCCTGGGGCCGGTTTTGGGTTCATAACTCTCATCAGCCAGGCTATCTTGAATCCAGTGGCAAAGTGAGCAAGGGGGTAAACAGACATAATATTGATTCCAAAATATCGACTGGACATAATATCGAGTTAAAAATATAGACTAGACAAAATATCGACCAGACATAATATAGACTACAAAAATATCGAGTTATATCGATATTAATAGCCAAAATATCGAATCAGAAATATAGACTAGACATAATATCGACTAGATAGAATATAGACCCAAAAAAAATCTAAAATAAGGTAAGTTTTTAATAATTTGTAATAATTGTGTAATATAAATCTGTAGCGGGTTGTGGGTTTATAGGGGAATAGGGTGGGAAGTAATTTAAATATAATTAATTAATTATGTAAATTAATAATAATTGTTAATTAATTATTAATTAGTAATTAATTAAAATATAATTGGTAATTAAAAATAATTGATTAATTGATAAATAATTAATTTTTAGTGAATTATTTTTTGTAGCGGGTTGTGGGTTTATAGGGGAATAGGGTGGGAAGTAATTTAAATATAATTAATTAATTATGTAAATTAATAAGAATTGTTAATTAATTATTAATTGGTAATTAATTAAAATATAATTGGTAATTAATAATAATTGATTAATTGATAAATAATTACTTTTTAGTAAATTATTTTCTGTAGCGGGTTGTGGGTTTATAGGGGAATAGGGTGGGAAGTAATTTAATTATAATTAAATAATTATGTAAATTAATAATAATTTTTTAATAATAATTAATTGGTAATTAATTAAAATATAATTGGTAATTAATAATAATTGATTAATTGATAAATCATTAATTTTTAGTAAATTATTTTCTGTGGTGGGTTGTGGGTTTATAGGGGAATAGGGTGGGAAGTAATTTAATTATAATTAATTAAATATGTTTATTAACCCCTTCAGTGCTAATGACAAGGGTAACTCGTCATGGAGTTTCCATTGATTTCAATGGAAATTACATGAAGAAGAGCAAATACCCTTAGCATCCAAGTGGTTAATAATAATTGTTAATTTATTAATAATTGTCCATTAATTACATTTTTATTGGTTAATAAAAGTAATTGGTATTGGAAATTAAATTTACTTGGTAATAATATTTCTATTAATTATATTTATTTATGAAGTTTTTAATTTTTCTACTGTTGCATTCACTGGAGTGGGAATAGTAATTTTAACCCCTATGCTATCCAGCGCTTTCCCTACTGTTGCACCCACTGGAGTGGGAATAGTAATTTTAACCCCTACGCTATCCAACGCTTTCCCTACTGTTGCACCCACTGGAGTGGGAATAGTAATTTTAACCCCTACGCTATCCAGCGCTTTCCCTACTGTTGCACCCACTGGAGTGGGAATAGTAATTTTAACCCCTACGCTATCCAGCGCTTTCCCTACTGTGGCACCCACTGGAGTGGGAATAGTAATTTTAACCCCTACGCTATCCAGCGCTTTCCCTACTGTTGCACTCTTTGGAGTGGGAATAGTAATTTTTACCCCTACGCTATCCAATGTTTTCCCTACTGTTGCACCCACTGGAGTGGGAATAGTAATTGTAACCCCTATGCTATCCAGCGCTTCCCTACTGTTGCACCCACTGGAGTGGGAATAGTAATTTTAACCCCTACGCTATCCAGCGCTTTCCCTACTGTTGCACCCACTGGAGTGGGAATAGTAATTTTAACCCCTACGCTATACAGCCCTTTCCCTACTGTTGCACCCACTGGAGTGGGAATAGTAATTTTAACCCCTACGCTATCCAGCGCTTTCCCTACTGTGGCACCCACTGGAGTGGGAATAGTAATTTTAACCCCTACGCTATCCAGCGCTTTCCCTACTGTTGCACTCTTTGGAGTGGGAATAGTAATTTTTACCCCTACGCTATCCAACGTTTTCCCTACTGTTGCACCCACTGGAGTGGGAATAGTAATTTTAACCCCTATGCTATCCAGCGCTTTCCCTACTGTTGCACCCACTGGAGTGGGAATAGTAATTTTAACCCCTACGCTATCCAACGCTTTCCCTACTGTTGCACCCACTGGAGTGGGAATAGTAATTTTAACCCCTACGCTATCCAGCCCTTTCCCTACTGTTGTACCCACTGGAGTGGGAATAGTAAATGTTACCCCTACGCTATCCAACGCTTTTGCTACTGTTGAACTTACTAGAGTTGTTACAATAAATTTTAACCATTTTGCTATGCTATGGTAAAAATATTATATATGTTTATTTAATAATATGATTTTATATATATATATATATATATATGTATTATTTTTGTTATATTTTCTTTTAATTTACATTAATTATTTATTAATATTACATTTATTTAATAATTGTAACTAAGTTTATATTAAATATATTTATTATTATATTAGTTTTAACTTAATTTAAAGACATTTAAAAAAAACGATATTTTGACAGTCTATATTTTTGTAACTCGATATTTTTGAGTCGATATTTTAGTACTTACCTGTTTGAAGATAGCCAGTCGATATTTTGTCCCTCGATATTTTAACCTCGATATTTTTGTATCTCGATATTTTTGTGGTCGATATAATTTCAGTGATCCGAGCAAGGGACTCACGTCTGAGCATATCCTGCCAACTTTGGGCGAACAAAGCGATACAAAAGGGGATGATGGACGGAGCGTTTGAGCAAATCAAACACTCACCCCCAGTCAACTGATCTGGGTTTAATCCATCACCATTCTTTAGCTCACTTCGCCAACCCAGTTCAGACAGTGGACAGTGTGTGGGTGCCACAGTGTGTTTTCCACATTAAACCAGTAACTTGGTAAAAAAATTGAAAGGATTTCAAGGCCACTTAGAAAAAGGCAATAGCGACATTCCCCAATTCTTTCATTAGAAATCTACAGTTACATTTTTGCCATTGAAAGTAGTAAAGTGTGCTAGATATTAAATACTAGTATACTAGGGACGTTTGGATTGTTTGGGTCTCTGCTACCAAAAACATTTGGAAAACTATGGGTTAGATTTACAAACATTTTGCTCTGGGTTAGCATCACAAAGGTGACCCACTGGAAAGTACCCTAGTGTGGTAAATAAAATATTACCCTATCATAATTTCTAGGCATAAACATGCATCATGCATTAAATTAGAGGCAGAATCCGTGGTGTCCGTTTCAAAAGGGCTTTATTCCAATAACTCGAGTTAAGGGAGAATCTGTTCCATCACCACTAAGGTTCAGGAAGGGTCTTCTAACATTATTTGTAGAGTACATACATTTATACATTTATTCTTGTACATAGGGAGGAGCGCTCCAGGCAGAGCAAGAAAGAAAGAGAGATAAGAGCATGTGGGCGTGCATGAGGGTGTACACTTGATGAGTCATAGGTGGGTGATAGGTGGGTGGCTACATAGAGGAGGAGTTACATGGCCCGCTGGAACTTTGCCCTACTTGTGCACGCAACTTGATCATGACGTGCAATTGACGTGTAACTGGGGGGAAAGCTGACTTTAAGTCTAGTAGAGAAACCTTCAGTGTCAGGGCGACCAGCACGTCTGGTACTATCTGATATCTTGAGTCAGGGATGTATTATCTGAAGCAAAGGTTGCTCATCACTAAAAGACAGAAAGGGCATATATTTCTTCGTTCATTGCATGGGGGCTGTGAGCTTTCTACAGATGCAAGTACTGTAATTTCATTTAAACAGAGACAGAAAAGCTGGGCCCTATCTCTGCAGACGGATTCTGTTTACCTTCCTCACCGGGCAAGAATGTGATTCTGTAAAGCAAGCAGATAACTATTTTGCAAAACACTGTCTTGGCAACCCTTGCTGGGCCTCTTTCGGCTGAGCCAGAAGTATGCGAGGTCAGGGATACGTAACTGTAGCTTTCAGAGTGTCTGAGCCATGAAAAACCCTTAATTCAGAAAGTGGCTCAGGCTGAACCACAAAAAGGGTTCATCTCGATATTAAACGTGCACAATGCAAAAACATGGGCCTTACTGCTAACTTAACTTTGTTACATGGGAGACTTAATTACTGGCATCTTAAAGCAGGACGTGATTGCAGAGGCCTTGTTATTCAGGCCACTACGGGAAAATGCATGGGTGACATGCACATATATGGAACATAGGGTACACGCAGGGGACACATTGGTCAGGCAAAATTTCATTTTCCTCATTCCCTCCTTGTCCCCTACTGTACCTTTTAGGACACATCTATATTCATGAGACCGTATATTTGATCATACAGCATCATTTGTTCGTCTTTGATCCTTTGTATACTTGGATGTGGAATACAGGCAGTTGCACACAGGCCGCAAATGGCCGGGCCACACTGCAGACAGAGACAGCAACCGAATATCATAAGTAGTATAAGTCCTAGGAACGACACCACTTTCCATCCCCAAGCCGATATTACACCCCAGAGCCAACTGGACAAAGTCCATGTGCCTGGGTCTTGATGTATATCATGAGCAATCTTGTGGAGTCTTGTTATTGCTGCGTACACAGATGGCGCGTTATTTGGGATGAAAATGCAGCAAGTGGAGCCAATCACTCTACAGGCTCCGCCCCTATCCGCCAGTATGACGTCAAGAACAAGGCGGTTCTGAAGAACAACAAGTCTCATGGCAGACTGCTCCTGGGTCAAGTTCGCCAGGGCAGATGCAGTTACATTTACAACTGTTTCAAGAGTCCTTGTTAACCTGCGTATCAGTTTGCTGTTTTGGACGGGACCTATGAAAAAGAAGAAACCTTTGTTGAAATCTGTATATTTCTCCCAAGCTGTTTCAGTCTGGTCGATCCCTGAGGTATCTGTCTCTCTCTTTTGTCTAACATACTCTAGTCGGGAATCTCGATGATAATTGGATGGGGCTAGAAAAACGGGTGGAAGCAGGAACGCTATATAACATGTCCCACCCCAGTCTAAGGGCAGATGTACATAGGCTGTCTGACCGCAAATGAAATTGGTATGGCGTGATGTTTTGAAAGAAGACTGTCCTTTATCATTAAACTCTACTATGGCTTTACACTCGCTGTGTCCCATATGTACTGAACCTTTCTTGGTAACACACAAATTACCTTTTGCTGGTAAGACTGAAATAAACGGTGGACCTACATTTTTCAAGGGCTGAACATTTAGCATTACAAAACTAAGACATGCATTTCCTTGCTCATACTCTTCATTTTCTAGATCTGTTCCCTTTCTTTGGGGAAATCCGTCTTTGTCTGGAAAACATGCCTTATTCATTACTTTGTTCAAGTTTCCATAAATCCAGCCATCATTATTAGCTATGTACTTTCTATCTATTGAAGTCATTAAGGCAAACCATGCTCCGCACGAACCATTGTGGGAGAACGGTAAAGTAAAGAATGGCAGAACTCCCTTCGTCTTTTGGTAAGGTGGCAATTGGCCACATACCCAGCAATCAGTCGCATTGCTGGTCTGGTGAGAATGGTGTAACATCCAAATGAAAGTATTGTTACGCAGAGCAAGACGATATGACAGTTCATGAGGTGGCAGGTCACTAAATGTATGCTCTACGGTGTTGTTAATGGAAGAGTGCATATGTGAGGCAAAAGGAGGAAAGAAAACATGTAGTATTAAACTGATACATATTATAACAATGCACAGAAGAAATAAAATAATCAAAGAAACTATACATCTACTGCGTAATATCTTGCAGTACTTTGTTTTCATTTTGTTTTTCCTACTATTCTCGTCTGTGATCTTATTCATGTCAGAAATCTAGTCTAACCGATTCACCACCTAGTGGGCTTAAACAATCAAACTACGTCTGACTTACTAGATCGTAACTTAGACCTATATTCTTGCTGTGAAGTCTTTTCTAGCAAAGGCGGCGCAAAGTCTGTATTGTCCTTATTGTCTGTATTGTCATTATCCTTTATCAAAGTTCCAGATTGTCAAAGTATTTCTTACAATGATGAGCGTGAAGCCATCCCTTGCGTCCCTCCACTTTAATAGCGGTCCTCGTGGTCAGTAGCACCAACTTCGGCGTCTTCCAACGTGGCTCAAGGGGGCTTGAACGATCAAAGTTCCGAACACAAACGAAATCCCCAGGGACTATGGCGTGTTCCTTGACCTGGGTGTTGTCAGGGAAGGCGGCAGCAACCTGTGAACGACAAGAGAGTAGTGCAGACATCAAGGAAGCCAGGTAATCTGTCAGCATGTTACTGTCAACATCAGTTATTTTCCTGGGCATAGGCGTACCCCACATATTTGGCGGTCTACCGAAAACCACTTCGTACGGAGATAGGCCTGTTCTGGAATGAGCTACCATACGCATGTAAAAGAGGGCAACCGGCAAGGCTACCATCCAATCCACGCCTTTTTCTGCACATATCTTAGCTAGTTTCGTTTTAATTGTCTGATTATGTCTTTCTACAAGGCCTGCTGCTTCAGGGTGTCTTACACAATGGAACTTCCAACTGTATCCTAACAGAAGAGACACTTGTTTCATTAATTCAGAGGAAAATGGCTGCCCGTTATCTGAATAGATGACACGGGGCAAACCATATCTGGGGAAGAACTCGCGCACCAATTGCCTGGCTGTTGTCACAGCAGTATAATCTGGAACTGGATACGCTTCTGTCCATCTGGATAGTGCACACACAACTACCAAGACATACTTGTAACCTCTACATCTGTTCATTTGGATATAATCCATCTGGAGGACCTCAAAAGGGTGGTCAGGAGGATGAAATCCGCCTTGTTCCACCGGAATGCCTTTTCCTGGATTGAACTGGCAACAGATCATACATGTTCGTACTTTCTGTTTCGCTGCTGCACGCATGTGCTTGTTACACCAGATGTTCTGTAAGCTGTCTAACATTGCCTTTTCTCCCAAGTGTGCTGGACTATGTGTTGTGTTTATAATTACTTGTACCATGGAATCTGGAAGAAACCAGGTACCTTTTCCCTTAGTCATCCAACCTTGGTCAGTCTGGACCCCTCCTTGTTCTGTCCATTTCTTTATCTCATCTATAGTGGCATGTGTCTGTATGTCGAGTACATTTTGAGAAGGATCCCTGACTGTCATGCATTTTGTCAGTAATGGTACCTCTGTCCTTGTCGTGTCTGTTGGTGTCTGGGCTGTAAGTTTAGCTGTTCGGTCTGCCAGGTCATTACCCTGGGTAATGGTGTCTGTAACTTTGGTGTGTGCTCTGCATTTCAGGATAGCTATGGCTGTAGGTAAATGTATTGCTTCTAACAGGGCTTGAATAAGCGGACCATGCTGAATCTTGGCTCCATGAGAGGTCAAGAAACCTCTCTCCCTCCATAGTACTCCGAAATCATGAACTACGCCAAAGGCATATTGTGAATCTGTATAAATGTTCACTTTCAAGTCCTTAGCTCTTATGCAGGCTTGTGTCAGAGCGATGAGCTCTGCTGCTTATGCTGACAGTGTGTCTATTCTTTGTGTCTCTATGACTTCAGTAGCAGTGGTCACGGCATATGCTGCTACTAACTCTCCTCCACTCGTTCTCATGCATGATCCATCTACATAGAGTGTTAGGTCAGGGTCTGGAAGTGCAATATCTGTCAGGTCTTGTCTTGGTTTCGTCACTATATTCATTATTTCCACTATATTTATTATTTCCACACAGTCATGTGGTGGTGCATTTACTGTACTTGAGGGCAAAAGTGTAGCAGGGTTTAGAATGTTACATCGTCTGATCTCTATGTGTGGTTGAAACAATGTCAGTTCATATCCTTTCAGTCTCGCTACAGTCAAATGTTGTGTCTGTGTCCTGTTTAAGAGAACTTCTACTGAATGTGGTACCTGTACTGTCAGAGGGTGCCCCAGCACTATCGAGTCACTTTGTCTTATGGCTAGGGCTGTTGCTGCAACCGATTTCAGGCACGCAGGCAGAGCCTGGGCCACTGGATCTAGTGTACTAGAAAAATAAGCACAAGGCTTGTGTTTTCCTGCTTGATCTTGTGTGAGGACAGATAACGCTGTTCCATCTCGTTCAGTTACGAAAAGCATAAAAGGTTTACTGTAACTAGGAGTTGCTAGAACTGGCGCTTGACATAATGCTCTTTTTAATTCCTCAAATGCCAAGGTATGTTCTTGTGTCCAAGGAAGTACAGTCGAAGACGCTGCTTCCTGTGTTGTCAATTGTATGAGTGGTTTGGCTAGATAGGCATACTGGGGAATCCATTGCCTACAGTATGAAGTGAGGCCAATAAAGGCACGTACCTCCTTCTGTGTTTTGGGCTGTAAAAGGTTAGCAATGAGCTGTATACGTTCTTGTGTTAGCTGTCTACCCTCCTTGGAAAGCAAGTGTCCAAGGTACACCACTTGCTTTTCACAGAATTGCAACTTCGAAGGGGACACTTTGTGTCCCTTATCTGCCAGGAAATGTAAAACTGTCAGTGATGCATTTTCGCATTCTGGTTCTGATCGTGCTGTAATTAGGATGTCGTCTACGTACTGTATCAGTGCTGTGTTGGTAGGCATGTCAATACTGTCCAGCTGCCTTTTCAATGCCTGACTGTAAATGCTAGTGCTTTCTGTAAAGCCTTGTGGAGCTCTTGTAAATACAAAACTTCGTCCTTTTAAACTAAATCCGAACAGGTATTGGCTGTCAGGATGAATGGGAACACTAAAGAAAGCGTTCTTCAAGTCGACGACAGTAAAGAACGTGGCCTCTGAATCAATAGCAGTCAGTAATGAAGAAATGTCTGGAACCACTGGATATTGTGGTACTACACATTTATTCAGTTCTCGTAGGTCGATAATCAGTCGGTACACTGGCAGTACACTAGGATCTGATCGTTTAAGGATGGGGATGACAGGTGAGTTACATACATTCGAGTCAGTCTCTACCACTACCCCTCGTGAAATAAGCTCATCAACTATTTTCAATAATGCAACTTCGGCATCAGGTGGTAACTTGTATTGTCTAATACGTGGCAGGACTACTGCTGCCTGGAGAGTGACATGGTGTGGTGTTACATTCATGTACCCTACATCAGTTGGTCCTTGTGCCCATAGGTGCTGTGGCACGTTCTGGAGTCTGTGGTCAAAATCAGTCAGCACATAATGTCCCTTAAAATCACGTAAGAATAGCCGTACTCCTTCTGGAGAACAACAGATAACTGCTCCTAAATCCTTTAATGTCTTCATACCAAGCAAGTTTTCTGGACATGACTTAGTAAGTAGCAAGTCTGTGGTACGTGAAAGTGGACCAACCCCTATGGGGACTGGTTTCGATACTTCATTAACAATAGGCTGTCCTGAAAATCCCAGCGAAACATTCTGTGAGCCCGAGAGAGGTGCCCCTGGAACCTCGTCATGGCTGATGGTAGTTCTGCTCGCCCCTGTGTCAATCAGAAACTTTCTGTCCTGACCTAATACACGACTATGTACATAAGGACCCTCTTGATCTACAGGTACCTCAATAAGGGGCAAGCCAACTTCCCTCTCGAGGCTGTTTCATGAGAACTGTTGATATTCTGGATAGTCTGACTGTGTGTACTGATACATTTGTGGTGTTGCATGAACAGGCGGTGGTGGAGGATAATTCGCTACCGTCTGTTGCGTGTTCTGTGGCGTGTTATTCTGTCTGGGAGTGTACTGTCGTTCTTTTGTCTTGCCTGTAGCAATATTGTGTTTCAGGACAGTGCAATCCTTTACATGGTGACCTGGTTGTTTGCAATAATTACAGTTCCCCTTGACAGGTGTCGTGCTATTTCTGTTCGTATTTGCCGGTACCGTTTGGGCAACCAGCACTTTCATTTTTGTCTCTTTCATGTTCCTGCTCTTCTATAATCCTATTCTGGTGATACTGTAACATTTGTAACATTTGTGAAGGGGTGTTTGCTTGCCAAGTACTCTAAACCTTCAGTACTCTATTCTTGATCTGGGGTAAGGAATTCTCTACTAATTTGCTCACAAAAAGATGTGGATATGATTCGCTACCAGGCTTAAGGCCACTATTAATAGTAAAACATTTCTCAAATCTGGAATAAAAATCACTTGTGTCTTCTTCCTGTTTCTGTTTACAGGCTGAGATAGCATCCCAGTCTTCCTTTTTAGTAATCAATAATCTCGGCAAGACCTGTATCAGGAATTCAGGCAGCTCTTTAGCTTTTTCCCCAAGACCAACCCCCGGGGCCCTGCCTTTTCTGTTTCCAGTGCATCTCGCCTACTTCCCAGTCTTTTTCCTTAAGCTTTTCATAAATCCCTGCAGGTAACAGTACTTTCAATAGCTTCAGAATATCAGCGTACGTATAATCTCCTATGCGGAGGATGTCTTTTAATTCTCGGTGAAACCCCCCCGGGTCTTTATCATGGCAAGGCAGCATCTTTTTCATTTCTAGTATTTATAATTTCGTTAAGGGGGTGTAAACATACACCCGTTGTAACTCATTGGCTGCATTCCTGACGGGATGTACCTCTCGTAGGGGGTTCTGTCTGTCTAAGTGTAAGATATGTCTGTCGTGGTGTGAGGCTGGAAGCATGCATGTGGTCAGAGAAGTCAGGTACTTATGTCGTTGATCCAGGATAACATTAATTAATTCAGTCCCTAGACTTGTCCATCTTTCTAGTAGAATGTCGTCTAATAATTTATATAATTGACCAGGATCAGAATATCTATTCTCATACAACGTTATTAAATGTTGGACCATGTAAATACCAGCCAAACGCTGTTCGTTCGGTGGAAGGCTCAAAAAAGTCTGAGCCACTATATCGTTGCTATAAATATTGGAATTGGACACCCACTGGGTGGCTGACCGTGCCAACTCCATTTCGTGTGCTGTGGGAGGTCGCCCGCTATCTATCCGTCATTTCAGGGCTTTTTCAGTAGCTTGGAAAAGAGCTTCAAGGGAAAATCTTTCTTTTATAGCTGGCCCTTGTTTACGGTAATCAAGGCACTTAGGTCTGTCAAGCTGACGTGCATTGCCTACATAATTCATTTTATCCGTTGGCTCGTCTACCTCTTCCGATGACTCATCCTTATCGTCTGACCCTACTTTATGTCTTTCTAATATTTCCTTACGGAGTTTCTTCATCATGTTTTCTGTCTGTCCCTGTTTATCATGTCGACCGGCATCTATGTTGGCACTCCATTCGACCAAACCAGAACTTACATCTCCGTCATCTTCATCTCGTTCCCTGATCAGGCAGTTAACAACAAAGCGTAGGATGTTGTTCTTAACCCCTACCTTTCTGTTTTGCATGGCTTGTGCTATACAATCTGGTCCCTGTCCCGTTCTAATGAAACGGTACATTTTATCTAGGTGCTCTTTCAGGTCTGGTAATTTTTCCAAATATGCGACGGCTTGTCTTAGTCTTAATGATATCACAAGCATTGAACCCTTTCCTGGTTCTGGATCGTATATACAATGGGGAATCGGTACATCTACGGTAGGTGCCCCTCCCACTGCCCCATGCCCTACGTCATCTCTCACGAGTTGTTGCTGGAGCTGATCTGCTGGTGGAGGCGGAGGGAAACCTGCGTTTGTGTAGTCCGGAAGGGACTCGTCTAAATACGAGGAAATGAACGCCTCGGATGTTGTCGGCTTTATTCTACGTACTCTATATGGTACAGGTGGTGGCGTTCGCGACCTACTAGGTGTTTCTGAGGTGGTCACTCTAGCTAGTTCTTCCGAGAGGACGGGATAAATACCAGTAATGACGGCATTTCTTTCTCTATCAGTCTGTTCTGTTTTGACCCGCTCCCCCTCCTTCCGCAGTTCTTTTTCTTTGGCTTTTTCCCCTGCTTGTCTAGTTCTATCTGCTTTATTCAATTCTTTCTCTATTCTCCTATGTGACTCTTTGCGCCACAATTCAATGGCATCTATCTGAGAGGGTCTTGATTTATTTTTCCATAGCACTTCCTCTACTCTCATAATGCATTCAGGATCCCATGTTCCCGAGATAGGCCATCTATATTTCTCCTCTAAATCTTTTGTGTATGATACCCATAAGTCTAAAAACAAAATGGCGTCTAACCCATGCTTATTATACATGTAATGACCTGGAGTGTCTCTAGGCGGGATGTTAACTGACTCTTCTAGTATACCTTTTCTGGTCCCTATCTGACGTAACTTCGAAAACAATGGCATGTTTGAAACCAATATTCACAAAAATGGACTGAAACAATCAACAATCATTCACACACAAACAAATATTCAAATATTAAACACTAAAACAGTTACAACCTAAACTGATACAGAGAGCTAAACATGTACTTGAAAACTTTATGCACTGAAATACAGCACAGCCATACCAGTCTCAGAAATGAGACACGTCTTTACCGTGCCCACGTTTTACCGTGGACCCGTCTTGACCGTGCCCACGTTTTACCGTGGACCCGTCTTGACCGTGTTCGTGTGAACGAACCCGTCTTTACCGTGCTCACGTGAATGAGACACGTCTTTACCGTGCTCACGTATAACGTGAACCCGTCTTGACCGTGTTCATATAAAATGAACCCGTCTTGAACTTGATGCATTCCCCATAGTGGTACTCACCGGGAAGCAGAACTTGAAGGCCTCGAAAACTTGATACTGCTACTACTACGCCTGCGCCTTGGAACTGGTGGGCTTCGGAAACCTCGGACCTTGCTCTCTCACGGGTGGGCTCTGGTTGGGATGATCCGCAATCCTCACCGCCTCGTGTGGACGCCTGGTCGCAGTCCGTCTCCTCCGTGGGCCTGAGGGAGTATGCAGGAAGTCTTGCTGCTTGTACACTTCGAAGTCCGTCACGGCTGTAGAAGGGGGCTAGGGCTGGACCTACGTCGCCGGCGCGTGGGGAAAGGGATAGTCCCTGTTCGGGCGCCAGATTAATGTGGTAAATAAAATATTACCCTATCATAATTTCTAGGCATAAACATGCATCATGCATTAAATGAGAGGCAGAATCCGTGGTGTCCGTTTCAAAAGGGCTTTATTCCAATAACTCGAGTTAAGGGAGAATCTGTTCCATCACCACTAAGGTTCAGGAAGGGTCTTCTAACATTATTTGTAGAGTACATACATTTATACATTTATTCTTGTACATAGGGAGGAGCGCTCCAGGCAGAGCAAGAAAGAAAGAGAGATAAGAGCATGTGGGCGTGCATGAGGGTGTACACTTGATGAGTCATAGGTGGGTGATAGGTGGGTGGCTACATAGAAGAGGAGTTACATGGCCAGCTGGGACTTTGCCCTACTTGTGCACGCAACTTGATCATGACGTGCAATTGACGTGTAACTGGGGGGAAAGCTGACTTTAAGTCTAGTAGAGAAACCTTCAGTGTCAGGGCGACCAGCACGTCTGGTACTATCTGATATCTTGAGTCAGGGATGTATTATCTGAAGCAAAGGTTGCTCATCACTAAAAGACAGAAAGGGCATATATTTCTTCGTTCATTGCATGGGGGCTGTGAGCTTTCTACAGATGCAAGTACTGTAATTTCATTTAAACAGAGACAGAAAAGCTGGGCCCTATCTCTGCAGACGGATTCTGTTTACCTTCCTCACCGGGCAAGAATGTGATTCTGTAAAGCAAGCAGATAACTATTTTGCAAAACACTGTCTTGGCAACCCTTGCTGGGCCTCTTTCGGCTGAGCCAGAAGTATGCGAGGTCAGGGATACATAACTGTAGCTTTCAGAGTGTCTGAGCCATGAAAAACCCTTAATTCAGAAAGTGGCTCAGGCTGAACCACAAAAAGGGTTCATCTCGATATTAAACGTGCACAATGCAAAAACATGGGCCTTACTGCTAACTTAACTTTGTTACATGGGAGACTTAATTACTGGCATCTTAAAGCAGGACGTGATTGCAGAGGCCTTGTTATTCAGGCCACTACGGGAAAATGCATGGGTGACATGCACATATATGGAACATAGGGTACACGCAGGGGACACATTGGTCAGGCAAAATTTCATTTTCCTCACTAGAAGTAACTCAAAGCAGTGCATAGTGCATTACTTAGTGCCAAGGGGGATTAAATGGGTGATACATGGGCGTTCCCACAATTTTAGAAAGCTTTTAGCGCCAACAGTTAATACCATTTGAAAGGAGGCGTTAAAAGGAAACTGTTTTTATATCTCCTTTCTTTTCCAAATTTGCATGCATGCTGCAGTGTGAAAACTTGGTAGGATTTATATGTACATGATACATGAACTGATATTTATATAACTCAAAATTAGCTGGCTAGAAACAGAGCACCTTTGAAATTCAGAATGATGTTAAAAATCATAATCTGTTATTCAATTACACATTTCACATATATTAAAAATGTTAGGCACAGGGAGATTCTGTGATTTGCACATTATGACACTACTTTCAGTCAAACACAGTAGGTGTGACTTGAACCCAGTTCCCCGAGTTCCAAATTCAATGCATAGCCATCAGACTAAGAGGGACTACTGTGGCAAGCAGGGCTTGCCACAGTAGTCCCTCTCTTTAAAAAAAAGGGTTTTTAAGAGAGTACATAAGAGGTATATCAAGTATAAACAATAAAAAGACCATCTCAAGTTTAGTAGTAAATATACACAATTAAAAGACCATCTCAAGTTTAGTAGTAGATCAGCAGAACATAGCATTGGCATCAGGTTTCTAAGTTTAAAACTAGTATTCCATTCCTTGTATGGAGGCAGAGAATGTTTAAGGTTCAACCATAGATCACCCTGCACAGATAGGCTAAGTACTTTCAACTCGTTAGTACTCTGAGGCTATGAACCATTGTTCATACAACTTTTAAGGTACTAGTTAATGTAATGCATGTACTGGCATACTTTACCTTGCAAGTGCCCATAATGCTCCTATTTTGCAATCATGTATGTTTCCAGAATTCCCCACATAATAGACTTAGACGTTTCCTGTATTGCTCAATTTCCCTGAATCCCAAGTCAAACACTCTGCAAGATTCATTTTAGGTTCCATAGTGCCTTAGCTTTTACATTTTGCTGTATAAATAAAACTGGTTGTTGGCATACATTTCAAATTTCATAATGCTGCAATTAGTAAAAGGCAGAATGGTTTGTTGGCTGTTTGTCCATGGCTCAGATGCTCTACTGAAGCACACTCAGATGTTACATCAATGGCTGATAACAAAGAGAAAAACGAAAACTGATTATTACACATTGACGTTTGCATAAATAAGTCTGTAACGGCTGTAGCATTGCAAATTCTCAGTGCTTAATTTATAAAACAAAGAGTGCCGGTGCCCAAAACTCTACTTAGAAGTCCGTGGCTGGTGCAATTAAATGCTGGTGAGCCGAATACCAAGGCTAGTAGTTTTAAATCAACCTCATGCCTCTTTAATCCACTACCAGATACTCCCTGACCCTGTATCTCGCTCTTGCCAGTTACTTCTTTTTCCGTTCATGATGGTTTGCCATCTTTCTCTTCCTCTGTCTTTCTGATCTGTGTGTTTTCCCTATCTTGTGCTCGATAAATGTCTGATGTGGAAAAATAAGTGCTGGTCTCCAAAAGTCAGAGCCGCTGGCCCCCAACCGCAACCACTGGGTCAAATTAAGCACTGCATATTATCATTGTTCTTTAAACAGAAACATAAAAAGAATTGTGTATTTTCATTGTCTTCCTTCCAACTGATCTTTCTGACTTCAATGGAGACTGTAGTAGGAAGCCTGGGCTTCTCTTTGATCACTCTGTTGAAGCCCGGGGTCCTGCAAAAGTGTGACTTTTCTTAACATACATCCTGGACAGTTATGAGAGATGCCACAGAAATGATGCTACAGGAATGATGGAATCTGAAAGGCTCAATATGCTTTCTTCCACACAGACAAATGTTGGGCTCTGCAGGACTAGCAAATTAAAAATGAGTTTTGAAATCACTGGTGAGCAACATTTTAGGGTGCCTAGAGCAGTGGCGGTTGCTGGGGCATTAAAGAGGTGGCAGCGTGGTGGGGGGGCTAGCACAGGGGCAGCAAGGGGTAGAATAATAATAATAATAATATAACCTTATAGCCTGCCGTAGCGGGCTATACCGGCTATTAAAGGCCCGCTCCCAAGGGAGCAGTACTTTAATAGCCGGTACAGCCCAGTTACGAAGGGCTATAAGGCTATTAGAACATTCTGCAATAAAAGGGCAGAATGTTCTAACAAATAAAAAAAAGGCCTCTCGAAGCCCGAGGGGATTTAAATCCCCTCGAGCTCCGAGAGGCCTTTGTGAAAACTTTGGAATGTTGCTTTGCAAGCCTTACTGGCCCGTAGAAGCACGGAGCACTCCATTGTCTTCAATGGAGTGCTCCACATTCCAATGTTCTAATAGTGCTTAACAGCCGTCTTCCACCTCGGTGCTCTTCTGCGCCTCTGCTCCTCGACTCCCAGCAGCCCACAGGCTCCCCTACGCTAATTCAGATGCTGTTCTCATGCTGATATTACCCAGCATGAGAGCAGTGTTGGGATTGGTCTGAGCGCTATGATTCGCCGCTCACTAAGGGACTATGACCCTGTGCCGGTTCTCCATGAAGTGCGCATGTCGGTTTGGCAGCCGGCTGGCCAAACTGACATGCATACTTGCAGCAGTGCCACCACTCCTCCTTCTTGCTGCAGCTGTCCAACCCGATGGCCCAACCCAACCCCGCCCTAGACTCGGCTCAAGTAAGTGTGGAAAATTAAAATGTTTATAACCTGTGTTATTATTTTATTTTTCGTATTTTCACTGCTGTGAAAACAGTGGGACTACGCTCCTCCTGCTTAACGGAGGAGCCACTGCTGGATAGAGTAACATGCTGGGAACCACTGCTCTAGGGCTTCTCTGTTGGGAAGTGTAACACTGTGCAATGCAGCCTAGTGTTTGGGGGGGAGGAACTAGACACAGGAACAGGAGGAGCCGGGGGACCGGCTAGGAGGGCAGTAGAGTAGGGACAGGGACACAGAAGGAAGCAGTTAATAAAGCTCCTATAAAGATAATATATTTGTCTGTCATCATTGAGTCACGATACGACAACTGGCGACGAGGGTGGGATGGTGCAGTCAGCCACCCACAGAACCCTGAGAAGAAGCATCTCTGTCCCCGGCAGCGCGAAGGAAGGAAAGACGCTGTCGAGCCACGTGTGGCTGAAGTGAGCCCGCCGCCCAGAACGAGGCCAGCGGTTGTTGCCCCTGCTCCGCGATCTGTCAGTCGCGTAGAGCCCCGAGGGAGGACGCGCCGTCGAGCGCTGGGTGTTGTAAGGCAGTGCGCTGTTTCGCGCCGAAACCGCGGCTCACCCCCAATGCGTGCGAGTCGGCACGCGGCTCATGAATAGAAGTCGGGTGCCCACCCCGACTCCGTCGACTGCTCCGGAGACCAGGGAGCGTCTGAGGTGCCGCCCGGGACTTGAGGAAACGTCCCAAAGAAGAGCGCTGATACGCGCCAAAAGAAACACTCACCCCGATGCGTGCAAGTCGGCACCCGGGGGAAAAGAAGATTACCCCGTTCCTTACTGGATGTCCTGGTGGTCAACAATCGTGTGAGGCGCTGAGGAAGCCTGGCGATTCGAAAATCGGCTATCGGTGAGTGCCGAGTGGAGTTCGGTGAGCTTTTGCAGAGAGCCTGAATGAATAAGACCAAATCTCGTGGGGAACGAGATTTCGAGACTGGCGGCCATTTTAGAATCAGGCAACCCAGAGGACATCCCCTGTGAGATACCTGAGCGGCCATTTTTAAGTCAGGCAGTGCAAGGAGAGGCACCAAGCACAAATAAAAAAAAAACAAGAGTGAATAAGGACAAACAAGCACAAGTCAGTGCAAACGTGAATTGGCAAACGAACACTGAGCAAGGCAAAAGTAGGATAAACAAACAAGCGTGAGCAACTACAAGAGTGATGCAACGAGCAGTGGCCAATGCAAGTGAAGAAAGGAAACAAGCACAGACACATGCAAGAGATAGATAGAAGCGATAAGTGGACACAAACAATCACGAGCCAATGCAAGTAGCATAACAAGAAAACAAGCCCAAGCAAACGTAGGAGGTGTGAGAAGGAAACATAAACAAGCACCAGAAAAGACAAGAGGGCAAAGCAAACAAGCCTTGGCAAATACAAAATAAGCATATGAAAAGGCAAGCAATACAAGAAAGCAAGTACTGGCTGACGTAAGAAGCGTGAGGAAAAGAGCCTAAGCAAATGCAAGAAGTGCAGAAGACCCCGAAGAGGGCAGAAGTGTAGAAGACCCCGAAGAGGGCAGAAGACAGTACCAGAAACAAGCGAAGATCGCACGGAATGTAAATCTGAATGCAAAAATGCACGAGTACAAGTAACATGAAGTGAAAGGAGCAAAGGGCCAATAAACACAGCAAGCACTGGCAAGTGCAGGGGATGCACCGGAAACAAGCACCAGCCCGCACAAACCTCGAATGCCAATCCCAAACGAAACAAGCACAAGCAAAGGCAAGTGCCAAAATAAACTTCAGAACCATGTGATCATAGTTGGACAACCGGCACTGGTCTGGAACAAAACGACAGAAGACAATGTCAACGCTGCCACGTATCGTTGCGACAGCCACACCATCTACCTG
Organism: Lissotriton helveticus; assembly: GCF_964261635.1. Lineage (NCBI taxonomy): Eukaryota > Metazoa > Chordata > Amphibia > Caudata > Salamandridae > Lissotriton > Lissotriton helveticus. Next base: position 1,260,611,041 of record NC_136069.1, read on the forward strand.
CAGCTAGCACGCAACATCAAAGAATGCGGGAATTCGCAGAGACACGTGTCACGCATGGTACAGCTGAATGGTGGCCATTTGACCTCAGGAGATCCAAGCTTAACTCGCTGAAGCATACCGAGACAGCTGTGCCAGGGGAGGACAACATACAAGAGTCACCCGGGAGCGGCGAATCGCATCAAAATCAAAGGAAACGACCAAACAAAGACTTTCGGCCTAGGAGGGTCGGCAAAAGAAGGCAGGAAGCCAAAGGAACGGTCCTGTGACATTGTCATGCCACCACATTCCACCATCACGTTGGTGAGAGAAGAAACCCATACATCTAAACCCTGCATTGGAGTGCCACCCCCAGTGACACGAACTGGTAACCAGAGTTTGGGTTCCAGATGGAACCAGTGGTTGGAATCACTGGATGCATTTCTTGATATAACCGGAGAACGAAGAGATAGCAAACGTCTACTACTACTACTTCAACTGGTGGGTCACAAAGGCCGAAGCCTAGTCAGAACCTTTTCAGCAAAGGATACAGAGACATATAGAAAACTCAAAAAGACTATACGTGCTCATTTCACCACAAAGGAGGATGTAGATCATGAACGCATCGTCTTCAATGCAGCTCGGCGGGAACCAGGGGAATCATTACCAAACTTCATAACGAGGTTACAAAAGTTGGTACGATACTGTCAATTCAACACACTCACAAATGAGGAAGCGATTTGTCTCCGGGCAATTGAGAGCTGCTCAAACCCAGACGCACAGCGCAAGATACTTCAAAGGCAATTCTCGCTAAAGGAAATTATCAGGAGTGCTGAAGCTGGAGAGCAAGCCGAAGCGAGAGAATTGTCAAGAGAAGTGCATGTCAATGCAAGAGAGGAAGATAAGTGAAAGGAGACATCCCTCATGACAGAGCATAAAATCCAAGAGGCAACCGAAACCAGAAAGAGGGAGGGTGAAGTCAGACTAGAGACAAGACAGCAGGAGAGACAAAGTGACATGAAGTACTCCAGACAAAGGACTGGGATGATTGAGGATCATGACAACCTCACCGACATAACCTCAGGGAGTTATTCAACCTCAAGGAGTCACTCAACAAATAGCACTAACTATTCTCAAGAAGAGTTAAGTGGGACAGATCATGCGGATGGAACCGATGATAGCCTGCTCAACGAGTATGAAGGAAAGACAAGCCACACAACACCAGACCAGTCACGTCAACTCTGGGAGCGCAGACACAAACACACCCGAGCAACCTGCGGTTCACCAATTGTCAGAGACGAGTCAGAAGAGGTACATGGCCGAGGAAAACACCACTCCCAGGACACAGACACCAGGGCCCCCAACAAGCGAGAAGTAGAAAGAAATCGCATAAGACTGGGTGGTTCACTCAAACACCAGAAAATAGGCCAGCACACTCAGGACAACCGTGATAATGCAGGAACTGAGAAGAGACAAGTAACATCATATGAGAGGGGCAGCGACAAAAGCTTTGGGATCGAACAAAAGAAATAAACGCTTGGTTGTCAGACAAGCTTTCCACTGAAACAGCGGGGGAGACATGTCGAGAGACATACCCCAAGAAATGTCCCAAAGACAGTTCTGATGCTAAGAGCAGTCCGTCACAGTCTACCAGTACAAGAAGTATATCAGTCAAAACACACTGGAAAGAAGAGTCCCGAAGGAAATCAGCAAGAGACCTTCCTGAGTCAGAAGACATGTCGGTACGATCACTCGGATCAACTGAATCAAGTTCACGACGAACCCCATGGCATCGATCACCTGAACGGACATTGGACTCAGAGAATGTTCTACCCATCCAAAGCAACACATCTCACGCTGATGGCTCGGAACATTCGATCACCCCGTCAAGCAACCTGTCCTGTCCGTTGCGGTCATATCCAGACCTGAGGGAATACCGTCACCCCTGACGGGGTCTGCAAGGTTGACTCCAAGGGTGATCAGAAGAAAGACAACCATATGGAACACTACCCACTGGCGCGGGAAAAGACCGCCCCATCACTCTGTCAAGAAGACACAGAGTGTTGACAAAGATGGATCTGCATCACGAAGACAAGAGGGGACGAGAACGGAACTTGCTCATGCCCCAATGTTCAAAGAGTTCGACATTTACAAACGCAAGTGGGGGCAGAAAGGACAAATAGAGCCCGCAAGTAAGTCCCACAACCGAACCAGGACACTCAATTCAGATAATGTCTCATCAGACAATGCTTTATCGTCCAATACGCAGGGCCGCAAACACGAGCGCATTGATGCCCATAACCCAATGGGCAAAAGAAATGAAACCACAATCGGATGCCTAGGAAAACAAGAGTCACAATGGAAAACAGACTGTCACTACCGCGCTGAGATATCAATAGCCACACAGCGAAAAGAAACCGTGACCACAGTGGAATCTGAAAACAAGCAGTTCACGCATAATGTCTCACGTTCTCAAGAATGCGATCCTGTGGTCAAAGATATGTGTGTTGAGACGACAGAAAGATCGACCAAAGATGGGCCCATCACTGATTCGACATTACTGATGTTTGAAGACCGGACTGAATATGAGCTCTTGCATGGAGACACATTCCTGTGGCCCAAACAGACTGTCTGCCGACTCATGGGGCTGAGTGAAAATTTACGAACTTGGTAGAAATCAATTTCATTTTGCTAAGAAAGGGGGAGATGTAACATTGTGCAATGCAGTCTAGTGTTTGGGGGGGCGGAACTAGACACAGGAACAGGAGGAGCCGGGGACCGGCTAGGAGGGCAGTAGAGTAGGGACAGGGACACAGAAGGAAGCAGTTAATAAAGCTCCTATAAAGATAATATATTTGTCTGTCCTCATTGAGTCACGATACGACAGGTAGTTCTGTGTTCTTCCGGGCTACCGCTAAACAATGAACAGAGTAGGAAGAAGAACTAAAGGGAAAGGATGTCTTCTGCGAGCAACAAGATTTGCAAACCCTTTTTGTAAACTAAAATAAATATTCGAGGTAACTTAGAAAACAGGTGCGCAGCATTAGATAAGTTGTTAGAATCCTTCATGTCATCTAAGTCATACTAATGCTCTTGTGGGGACACAACTGCACGGAGTAACCATAATGTTTGTGAGCATTGTAATTGTTACAAAAAAAATACAAACAAGAAGACGCCGGTGTCAGCCATACCCATCTGAACTTTAATTAACACAAAGAGGCCAGTCTGCATCAATACCTCCCATTTTTGGTGGTACTCATTCATGGTGTATTTTGTGTTATTTATACCTAATGTACGTTTGCATGCAAAAAGGGATTCATATATGCAAACTGGTTTTGTGACCTTTTTTCTATCCTGTCGTACTATTCTTGCAAAAACGATCTACTCACGTTTTAAGACTGTCTTCAGTACATATTTTTAGTGCAATTATATTTTTATTTAAGACTACCTAACTTGTATATTAAGAACTATACCTGCTTACTATGTGTAAGCGGTCATCAAATCGTATCAAGCAAAGTATAGATTGGTAGTCATTATAATATTGACAGGGCAAAATTACTACTGTAGAATGTTTTCTCTTCCTGTAGCTATTTAATATGATGCTCGCATAAGCCTTCCTCAAGATGTTCACTTTCCTTCTTTCACTTCGGCTGATACATGCAATAAATATAAATTCAATAACATTTTGCATCAACCTTAACCTTGTCAGGTAGATAAAAGCACTGGAACTGGAAACAAATATAACGAATGTTTGTGGATTTCGAGAGCTTCCCTTATCCCCATGCTCATTGTTGACCAGGAAGTTCTTCTTAAGTGTTGTTACATGTGCCCCTTAATCCCACACTCTGGGTCTCATTTACAAGAAACTGATGCATCGATGCACAAGTCTACTTGCGCCTGGAGGAGAAACCCTTGCGCCACCATAGATGCGTGTATTTACACAACAGCGCACCGTGGCATAGGGTTTTTTGACCCATTGATGGAGTTGGTGGGAAAATCAACTTCAACAAGGCGCCATAATACAGAGGCGATGCGCCAAATGGGGACTACTGTGTTAGAGCGTGAAAGGGTGGCCAATTTACCCCTTGACTTGATTGCATATTGCAATCAAGTCACTACAGCTCGTTTGGTCCCTTGGACACACCCAATGCGTCATCCCTACGCCTGGGTTTCGCAGTCGTAGGGATTGCGATGCATTGGCAGCGCAGTGGCCCAAAACAGGAACACCTACCTTGCATAAATTAAAATCTAACTTGGCGCAGCTGATTCCCACTCAGGTAAAGACCGACAGGGCCTAAAATAAGTGACGTATCTGCAAAAGAAGTGCCACTGCTGCGTCCAAAAAAGTGACGTTATGTCGGCACAAGGCGGCGCACTAGTCTTGTAAATAAGCCCCTCCGTATGGTAGATTCCTTCTGATTATCTTTGTGGTTACCATTGTGTTGTCCCTTACAATCCATCAAGTCTTGTCCATTCTGCGACTCCATTTAAAATATAATACAAGGATATTGAAAATAATAAGGAGTTCTAAGATCCTATAGAGTAGTGACTCTGAAGGCCAGGCTTATATATAAGATCACCATGCAATGTTCTTATAGCAGAGTAGGCTATTATATTTCATACATGGTCACCAGTCGCAGTTTCTGTCTAATTGCTGTGTAATTGACTTTAGGCTTTCCCATTCCCAGGTTTAGCAGCCCAGTTAATTAAATAAACTATGAAGGGTCTAGCTGCGCTGTTTATTGAAATAATAGGGCTGTCACTGCTGTCTGCCAAGTACCATTAACATTGTCCACAGCCTGAAATTAAACAACAGCCAGATTCACCTGTGTGGGGATCAGCTGGGCACAGTCTGGTGTAGCCCTTGCATTCCTCCACAGAAGTGCTGCAAGGAAATGGCCAATAATGTCAGTGATGCTTCAGGTGTGAGGCTTTGGATCCCGGCCTGAAGCGGGAGTCAAGGTCATGGACCCTGCCCGGCTTCTGACTACACATTTTCTCACCATTTCACAGGGTGGGGGTCAGAAAGTTTGCTGACGTAAGCCACAATCCTAGATAAAGGAAGACCCTGGCTCTGGCAGCACACATTCTGAGATTACAGTCCAGTTCAGATCACAGGGAAATGGCAATGACAATTTGATAAAACTATAAACATTTTGAAAAAAATGATCTATTATAGCCAGTTTTAAGTATATCTAGAGACAGATTATACTTTCAACGCTTAGAGATGCTCAAAAGATCAGCTCAAATCTAACATTATTGTGGAAGCCCATATTCATCAGACATTCAGCCATTGGTTGTTAGTAACTATCATTCATGCTGTGAAGAGATGTTCTTCTTTACCTACTTAAGGCCATTTAATTGATAGAGTAGTTGTATGAGTATGTGCAGAGACACAAGCATTGAACAGCAAAAAAGTTAGTCTCTGGACACTGCCACAGCCACTGTGGCCCTCTGAACAGCCATCGTCCATGCAACTAAGGATGAGGTGCTAACAGTTAACCGAAAGATACCTCAAGGTCCTGCACACGGGTTTCCAAGGCGGGTTGTATCATCTGTGGCGCTATTGCCACCTGGCCTGCATTCCCATTGACCAGCATGCCATTGCCTTCTTGCTGGGCTAAGATTGCGGAAGATGGAAGTATGGTGCCTCCTGCATGCGATGCTCTGGAACATACCAAATGGTGAAAAAACAAGTGGGACCCTGAGAACTATTGTAGTGTTGTGCAGGTGCAGCAATAATCTCTTCCCCTGAAAATTCACCCAACAGACACAGTGAGTCCCTACAGGAGAAGCAAATGTTGCCTCCATTCTCTGTTCCTAAATCGAGATCACAGCTCAGTTCAATGGGCATCAAATGCATCTGCAACTCTGTGCAGGTGGTCTCTTCTGGAACCTGCTTTCAATGGTCCACCTGATTGGTCAGCTTTTTGGTTTAGTCTTTTAGCTGCCAAATCCCAGTAACATCACCTGGTTTCTAACCAGCCATTTGAATTTGGCAGATCTGCAAATATCAATGTTACACCAGATTAACAGAATATTTCGTCCTCACAGCATGGCTCACACAGCTTACAGCTAGATTCATCAAAGACCCATTTTGCGAGTCTTTAATAGCGATTCATAAGGAATCGCTATTAAGGACTTGCAAAACGGGATTCATGTAGGAATCGCAAAATAAATTGCGATTCCTACAGCTTCCTTATTTGCGATTAGCAATTTGCTAATCACAAATAAGGATGAGATTTCAAGGGGGCAGGGGTGTCCAAAGGACACCCTGTAGCACCCCTGAAATGTGAATTTACACTGATGTTGTGCACACACATGTCCAAAGGACATGTGTGTGTGTAACATGCAACTTAGAAAAATGCATTAAAATGCATTTTTCTAAGTTTTCGCTATTTACCATGAGGTTTGACTTCGTGCTAAATAGCGGTCCTAAATTGCGAAATCGCAATTTTTCAATGTTTCATCAATGGCATTTAAGGAATCTCTAATAGAGATTCCTTAAAACCACTTGGATGCTAATGACAAGGGTAACTCGTCATGGAGTGCCCATTCATTTCAATGGAAATTACATGCAATCATGAGAATGGCCTTAGCATCCAAGTGGATAACCACCAATCCTCGCAAATTTGCAAAATCTTTATTAGCGATTTTTGCATTTGGGATGATGAATCCCAAATGCAAAAATTGCGCTCGCAAAGGGCCAGATTCTCAGAATCTGGCCCTTTGCGAGCTCAATTTCCTTTCATGAATCTAGAGTTTAAAAGAACCAAAGGAAATGGTGGTCAGTGTACTCATTGTGGCATAGAAAAGAAGATCCCTTAAAGGGGAGAGTAGAGTGCCATCTCAATCAATACCACATAACAATTGTCCAGCTTCTCCATGTTGGAAGACAAGGCCCCAACCAAGAAACACAGAGCAAGCCCAAAAGGCTCCTTCTTAGTAACAGACCAGATAAACGGTAGAAGAAGGACACATGTGCAACTTCTGAATGGAGCTCTGCTACTTTGCTGAAGCCAATAGGTCTGGGGGTTTATATAAGTGGAAATGCTTCTTCAATGATTGGTGACTCTTTCTCTCTCTCTCCGGGAGTCTGTATGGTGATTAAATAAATGTGAAAATTGGTCAATTAGTGGATAGATGGATGGGTGTGTGACTGTCAGAGTGAATGGATTGATGAATCATTCATACAACTTTTTTGAGCTCGCAAATAGCCAGATTCGCAGAACCGTAACGTTTGCAACCCGATAAAAGCATTTTTAAATGTACAAAGCCCTATGTGCAATTCGGTAAGGTATTACCGAATCCCAAATTAGGTTTGTGAGTCACTATAAGGAAGGGGCGTGCCTAGGGAGTCCCTTCCTAATAGTGTGTTGCACTGGTATGTAGGAATGTTTTGCGACCAGTAATGCAGTCTCAAAACTTTCACTGTTACCACCAACTTCAAGTTGGTGGTAAGCCATTCGCAAACTGGAAGGGGTCCCCAAGGGACCCCTTCTTCTTCATGAATGGGAGCACAAACATTTTTTCAGATCAGGCAGTGGTTCCACAGATCACTGCCAGCCCTAAAAAAATGAAAAGAAAACTTGTTTTTTTCTTTTAAACGTATCCTATTTTCCTTTAAGGAAAACAGGCTGGTTTTAAAAAAATAGTGGCTTTATTTAAAATGCAAACACAGACATGGTAGTTTGCTGTCCCCAGCAGTCTACCATCCCTGTGATTGTAGCCATTCACAATGGGTCGCAAATTGCAACATGCCTCTTGAATATTGATGAGGCAGGTCTATTTGAGACCCACTGCGAATCGCTAAGTGTCAAATACACTGTTGTACATCGCAGTTTGCAATTTCCTAATAGCGAATCGCTAATATTTGCTTTAAGAAAATTGTAAACACGTGATTTTGTACATCTGACCCTTACTCGTCTATCCATAGCCCTGTCAAGTGCCATAACACACATGCACACACATCATAGTATCTTACCACTAAATGAAGCAGCACTTTAAAATTATTGAAGGAGCTTGACCTAATGGTTCTGTCAGTGCTCATTACATATTGTCATCAAGGATTTTTTCAATGCCTTGGTGAGTTAATTCTCGATGCAAGTCCAATCTCTAAAGAGGATTCTCAATTAATTCCCAATCATATTCTTAAAGAACATATTAATGGCTTTGGATGTAAAATTGATTTTATTTGGATGATCATAAAGTCAACATGTTAAAAAGCGTACTTGAAAAGTACCTGAAAATAGAAACAAAGGGCCAGATGTACGTCTGTTTTTAGCGATTGCAAACAGGAACTTGACCCAGTTGCGACCTCTAAAGAGGGTTGCAGCATGTACCAAACCTATCATGCGAGTCCGTAACCTCTTAATGACTCGCAAATTAGGTTTTGCGAGTCGCTATTAGCATGGGGCATGCCAACGGTGTCTCTTCCTAATACCAAGTCGCAGGGGGTTGTAAGATTGTTTTGCAGATCCGCAATTGCAGTTGCAAAACAATCACATTTACCACCCATTTCGAATGGGTGGTAAGCCACTCGCAAACGGGAAGGCGTCCCCAGAGGACCCCTTCAACTTTATGACTGGCAGTAAAAATGTTTTTAAGAGCAGGCAGTGGTCCCACTGATCCATGCCTGCTCTTAACAAATGATAGTGAAACATTACATTTTTTATTTTTTAAATGCATCCAATTTTCCTTTCAGGAAAACAGCCTGCACCTTTTTTTAAAAACTGCTTTATTGAAAAAGCAGTCACAAACATGGTGGTCTGCTGACCCCAGCAGGCCACCATCCCTGTGAGTGCCTGCTATTCCTAATGGGTTGCAAAATGCGACCTGGCTCATGAATATAAATGAGGCAGGTCCTTTGCGACCCATTTGGGAATCACAAACAGTGTCTCAGCCACTGTTGTACATCAGAGTTTGTGACGCACAATTTTTGAGTCGCAAAAAAAGCAAAGTACGAGTCACAAACACTGAGGGTAGTACATCTGTCCCAAAATCGCAATGATATAGCGCCGAGACGCCTGCGGGTATTTGTTTGCGCTTTATAAATGGCAATAAATAAATAAATATAAGTTCATATCTGGTTCAGAATCCTCCTTCTCTCTGGCTGCCTATTAGGTCATGGCAGGTAACAGAAATGTGTATAAATTTTAAGAATCTGAAGAAATAGCATAGAAAAAAATATATATATATACTACTTTGTTACATTTAGCAACATGTTGGCACTAGAAATAACTAATATTTTTTATGCATGAAAGGGGCAGATGGTTATTCATTTAAAGGCATAACTGCATCAATGTGGTTGATGATTTTCTACTTGGCAATGCATGGGACATGACTACAGAAATAATGCTACATGTTTTTAATTAGTAGTTCATACTTTAGTTCTTTCATTTTTGAAGTCCTTGCCAAGTACTTCCTGTTTCTATCACAGCCTCTCTTCCTGCTGCTCAGCACCTTGAAGCTGACGTCATAGGTCGAACTCAGTTCCCTTATTAGCAGGTTTATCTGTTCATTTTAAGTCTGTTTTCAGAGGAGATCTAGCAGCAGCGTGATGTTTCAGTGTTGTTTTTCATTAACCCGATTTACAATCTGACAGTTTGGGAAGTAATTACTGAATTGTTTTACACTGTTCACAAACCTTGTAAGTGCTCCGTTCCCTTGACTTTATTCCTCTAGTGTCTGCGGTGTGGTTGGAAGTAGCACATTTTTCTCATTGTGTGAAACATATGGAATTACCATATGCTTCAAAGATAACAAGACTGAACTTTGCTGAAGATAACAGGCATATAGCAGTATAAACTGGAGATTTTCAGGCCGTGATGCTGTTAGGCCGAAATGTATGCTCGTTATACTGCCGCAAGTTTATTATTTTGATCACTGTGTTGTATTGGTGACCAATGTAATCCCAAGGCAGAGGTCATTTATTCTGTGTTGTGGAATCACCCAGGAGATATTATGGGTCACAGTGATGGACACCGAAACCCTGAACTCGCAGGTTGAAAAACTCAAAGCATCCACTCCATCATCACAATACACATTATTAATCAGCAGCCGAACAACATGTTAATAATTATTCAAGCAAATACCCAAACTTGGTAAACAGTTACCTTCCAATGATGAGGCAATTATATGATGTCTTTTAGCCTCACAAGATCCAGAACTCGATTATTCCTAATGTGGAGAAACACCAGAAGAACAAGCTGGGGCAACACAAAAATGTGCCCTCAACTTCACCCATCTCCGGGTGTCAAGAGCTAATTGAACTGACAACATTTATGAAAGTAACTGCAACTCATAGAATTTGGAGAGGGTGCACAAATACTTTGCGTCGGATGTATGTCATCATAACGCATGCTTTTACTACGCATGCCTTTACAACGCAGGTTTTACAACGCAAGTGGTTACATCGACTTGCGTTGGGGGGGCGCTGGATAGTGGAATAGTTTAAATTACTATTCCAACTCCAGTCCCCGTGGATAGTAGGGAAGGTTTTGGATAGTAAATTAAACTATTCCCTATCCTGCAGCGCCCCCCAGTGCAATTCGTTGTAATGACTTTCGTTGTAAAACCTGCTTTGTAAAGGTACTGCGTAGTGAAAGTTGCGTCGTAAAGGATGTTTCCCCTTTTTTTTTTTATTTAGGGTCTGGCAGACAGAGTTTACTTTGTCAAGATGATGGAGGACAATATCTCCCTGAGCCATTGTAGGGCCCGAGGACCCCATGCCCAAGAGTTTAAACAGAGGGGGGCCGTGCTCTGCCCTTCCTGAGCCTTAGAAGGCCCCTGGGGCCACAGCTGCCTCTGTTACTGTGTCCCATTGGGCCCACACCATGACTCAGTCATTACCCTTGCCAGCACTAGCGTAAGCAGGAAAACATGTGTTTGATCGTGCCTAGCGGGAACATTTTAAAATCTCCTACCAAGCGGGAGCAAACATACTTCTCCGCTTGTAGAAGTGCGGGCAGGGAAAGCAAGTCTGCTCCGAGATTTAAACATGCGCCCGCAGGCTGGGAGCAGACTTCTGTTCTGTTCGCCAGCCCACACTCCTATGGGTAGGGAAACAGATATGGCTGCGCCCGGAGGGAGCGTGCATAATTATCAGCTCCCTCCGGGTGGAACGGCTCCAGCACTATGCAAATAGCTACCTGGGGCCCAAGGACTCCCCCACGGTCTCCAACTTGAGCTTTTTGGGTGCCCCAAGTGGGCAGCTAGACAACTGCCTGTGGCCCAGTGGAATGGATCTCTAGGGCCCAAGAAGGGTCAGGGAGGGGGGTGCTGCACAACCACCTCTCCTTAATTATGCATCTTGGCCCCGGGATGAGGTCTCTGGGATATAATATGGCTCAGTGAGGGAGGGGCCCAAAGTGCCTAATAAGGCTCGGGGAGAGGGGCAATGGCACCATCCCCTTTTTATGAAATTCGGCCACGGGATGGGGTCCCTAGGGCCTAATAACACATAAGAAGGGTACGACATAGGTCCCTTCTGCTTTTTAATGGAATTTGGTCCTGGGGGATGGGGTCCCTGGTGCAAAATAAGGCTCGTTGGGGGGGTTGTATGCCCCCTCCCTTTAGAATTCAGCCCCGGGGTGTGGGGTACCTAGGGCCTAATAAGGCTCAGGGTACAGGGTCCCCTGGCCATCCTCTTCTTTTGAATTGATTTTGGCCAAGGGGATTAGGGTCCCAGGCATAATGAGGCTTGGGGAGGGAGCTGTGTGGCCCACCTCTACTTTTCAATTGAGTTTGGCCTAGGGGATGGGGTACACAGGGCCAGGTGAGGCTCGAGGAGGGGGCTTTTCGCCCCCTTGCCTAAATATAGGTGTTGCTTAGTGGGTAATCCGTGTGGGCACCAGGGTACCCACCAATAATTTAGAGAGGTCCCAGGGGATGGGGTCCCCAGGGCCAAAATAGGCTTGAGGAGGGGGGCCACGCAGCCTGCTCCATCTTTAAATGGAATGTGACCCCAGGGATGGGATGCCTGGGGCCTACTAAGGTTCTGGGAGGGGGCCAAGAAGCCCCCTCCCCCTTTTATTGGAATTCTGCCCTGGGGATGGGGTCCCTGTGCCCAAGAAGGCTCAGCCGGGGGCACACATCCCTCCCCTTAATTATGGAGTTTGGCTACCAGGGATGGGGCCCCTGGGGCCTAATAAGACTTGGAAAATGGGGCTGTGTGCCGCCCTCCCCTTTTTAATTGCCTTTGGCCCAGGGGTATGGGGTCCCCAGAGCCAATAAGACTCAAGGAAGATTCTACGTTGGGCTTCTGAGCCAACGTTTTGATAAACCTTGAGGTCTTGACCTTGGCACAGTGTGGCTGTCCTATCTTCTTTTGTGCGCATCACCATTAGCACTGGGAGAAAGGTTGTTGTTGGTGAATTGTTGTATTAAGCATGGCGTATACACATGATAATACAGTGGTCAGTTTGTATTTTTATAGCACACTTTTGGACTAAGCAATGTTTATACATATATGTAAAGATACTAATATGTCTAATGGGATATGACCAGGACATATGGGTTACAAAATATTTTTTATGTATGATTTACAGCCTTGAGGAAGCCCGCAAAGGGCGAAACATGCGTCGGCTGTGGAACATTGTATTTTAAAAGAAATAAAGTCTGAATGGTCTACGCCACGTGATTTTCTTGGATTGGGGAAAAAAAAGTTATCCTGCAAGAATATTGATTGGAGAAGAGTGCTAATTGCACAAAGGATAAAAGTTACTACATGTGATGTGCTCTGGTGTTTTTCTAATAAGACTGGAGGAAGGTGGCAGCATGGCCCCCTCCTTTTTTATGCATTTGGCCCCAGGAGATGGGTTCCCTGGTGAGAAATAAGGCTCGGGGAGTTGTACGCCCCCTCCCTTTAGAATTCAGCCCCGGGGTGTGAGGTACCCAGGGCCTAATAAGGCTCAAGGCACAGGGTCCCTTTGTCATCCTCTACTTTTGAATTGATTTTGGCCTAGGGGATTAGGGTCCCCAGGCCTAATGAGGCTCGAGGAGGGGAGCTGTGTGGCCCACCTCTACTTTTCAATTGAGTTTGATCTAGGGGATGGGGTACACAGGGACCGATGAGGCTTGAGGAGGGGGCTTTTCGCCCCCTCGCCTAAATATAGGTGTTGCTTAGTGGGTGCTCCGGTTGGGCACCAGTGTACCCACCTATAATTTAGAGAGGTCCCAGGTGATGGGGTCCCCAGGGCCACAATAGGCTTGAGGAGGGGGGCCACTCAGCCCGCTCCAACTTTTAATGGAATTTGACCCCATGGGTGGGGTGCCTGGGGCCTACTTGGGTTCTGGGAGGGGTCAAGTGGCCCCTCCCCCTTTTATTGGAATTCTGCCCCTCGGATGGGGTCCCCATGCCCAAGAAGGCTCAGCCGGTGGCACACATCCCTTCCCTTAATTATGGGATTTGGCCTCGAGTGATGGGGCCCCTGGGGCCTAATAAGGCTTGGGAAAGGGGGCTGTGTGCCGCCCTCCCCCTTTTAATTGCTTTTGGCCCTGGGGTATGGGGTCCCCAGAGCCAATAAGACTCAGGGAGGGTTGCAGCATGGCTCCCTCCCTTTTATATGCATTTGACCCAGGGGATGGGGTCCCCGGGGTCTAAAAAGGCTCTGAGATGGGGCCTGCATTCTACCTCCCCTTAGAATTTGGCCCCAAGGGATGGGGTCTCTGGGGCCTAATGAGGCTCAAGGAGGCGGGCCGAGTGACCCCCTCACCGTTAAAAATAAACCCCCCGGGAATGGGGTTCTGGTATCCTAAAGACCAACCATACACCGCCCCAGCCTGTGAGGGTTGGCTGCCTGCTGATGTGCTCAGCACAGGGCGTTTAAAAGTTTTATATAGCGCGAACATGACAACAGGAGGCAGCAGAGAGCTTTACATATTGACAGTTACGAAGGTACAGGAAGTGGTAACAATAGGCCAACCGAAGAAGAAACAATCATAACAGTTCAATATAGACAAGTATAAACAGGCAAGTCCTGACTGGGGGGTGACTGGGGGTTGAGGATCTAGCTCAGAAATTACTACAGCAGTATCGCTTTAACTTCCCTTGTGAAAGAAGCCATGGAATAATTCAGTCTCCTTTGTATGTTTTTTTATTATTTTCTTTTCTTATCACCAAGGGTGCGGACATGAGAACACCGCGTTTCAGTCGTAGCCTTCAGCAGGGTCATGAGCACTGAGAAAACTAAAGATTACAGGAATGTTAATAGTTAGGTTGATGTTTTACTCATACAAGACCATGGAAATTCAGCAGTTATAGTTATACCCTTAGCTGTACTTATGCTAAGAAACTATAACTCGCAGCCTAATGTTACTTAACAGCACAAGTTATGGTTTCTTCAGATAAGTAACATCTATGTAGCCCCTTAGCCAAAGGGATATGATCATGTATCTTTGGAGTCATCTTGTATGCAGATGACACCCAACTTGTTATCACCACGGTCCCAACCCTGAATCCACAAGATCAAAATTCTGTGATTGTATGGCTAAGATCGCGTCATGGATGCCAACTATCTTCAAATTTACTCTGGCAAGATGGAGATACTGCTTTTTGGAAAAGCGCACTCTCTGTGTTCTAGTGACTGGTGGCCCAGGGAACTGGGCCCCACTCCTATCGAAAACGAAGCCGTAAAAATGTAGGTCTTCTAATTATGAGAATCTGCATATGAAAGAACATGTGTATTAAATCTTTGAAACATGCTTTGGCTTAATGCGTATGCTAAGGAAAGCCTTTCAATGGCTACCCGTGCAAACCAGGAAGTCCCTTGTCCAGGCACACATTGTGAGTCTCCTGGACTGTGGAAAATCTCTAATGGTTGCAATGAATGAGGGTCTGTTTTCCAAGGTTCGGGTGATACAGAACACGGCAGCATGGCTGGTCTGCAAACTACCCTTGCGTTCTCTCTCTGAACCCACCTTGAGATCTTTGCACTGGCTGCCCATAAGAAAGCTCTACCTTTGTAAACTTTTATGTTTCGTCCTCAAGTCTCTCCATGGATTCAAAATAAGTTGTAACCCTACATTCCAACACTCAACCTTAGATCCACTGAGCAACTGCTGTTCTGCTCCCAGTGTATCTGTAAAGCAAGGTAAGGGGCCCGCTCTTTCTCTTGTCTGGCCCCTTTTCGTTGGAATCATCTACCACTACATCTACAATCCTACATTGATCTAGACTCATTTAAAATACCACTAAAAACTTAGCTTTTTAATATTTAAATATTAACTGTACAGCTTGCTCGAGCACCAAGAGTTCCCTTGGGAGGTGATTTGTGTGCTTTGTAAAAAAAATAAAGTAAAGTAAAAGTAAAGTATAACGATTTAATTTCTATGGTTTTGTATAGGTAAAACGTCAATTTAACTATAACGTCCATGTAACCTTTGGTTTTCTCAGTGAACTTCCATGCTTATTTAATGTAAAGTAAAATATAATTACTGCACGTTAATAAAACCATCACCGCACATGCCTTTGCCCTGTGGCCAAGCCCCCTGCATTCACTTAACGCCACACACACTTTGGCCGTGTGTAGCGGGTTTTGGTCTGCGAGTTGGACTTTTTTTTTCATTCTTTTTTTGGATCCGCAGATCCTTTATGAGTTTAGACAGGGGGCCGTGCAGAACGGTGTAGTGAATTCGCAAGCCACATATCGCCGGACAAAAAAGAGCTGGACAATTTTTATCTCTCCTCTGGGGTAAGGATACCTGAATTCTTACCCCTTATGTCACTTTTCTTTTTTTTTCTCCCCCTAGCCTGTCACTGATCATGTCATATGTGATGTAATATTTGAGGTCATAAGCAGTGCGTTGCGGGGGCATAAGCTATAGTTAGCTCAGGCAACTATAACTGCTGAATTTCACAGGTTTTGTACAAGGGAAATTTGAGCCTAACTATACCATCCCTGTAACCTTTGATTTTTTTCAGTGAATTTCTAACTTTTTTTAATTCTATTTCCTAATTATAACGCCCCTGTAATTTTTGTTTTTTTAGTGAATGTTTGTGTTTTTTTTTCATTTTTAGTTCCTTACTATAATGCCCATGTAACCTTTAGTTTTATATGTGAATTCTAAGTTTTTTAATGTTATTTCTTAACTGTAACCACTAACCTCTGACAGTGAGTGTGTGACTAAGCGCATGAGTGTCTCAGTAGGCTTGTGAGTGGGTGTGTGAGTGCCTGAGTGGGTGTCTGAGTGGCTGCGTGAGTGTCTGAGTGGGTCGGTGAATGGGTCTGTGAGTGTCTGGTTGCCTGTCTGAGTGAGTGTGTGAGTGCCTGAGTGGGTGTCTGAGTGGCTCAGCGAGTGTCTGAGTGGGTCTGTGAGTGGGTATCAGTGTCTGAGTTGATTTTTGAGTGCCTCTACAAATGTGTGTGTCAGTCTGTGAGTGGGTGTTTGAGTCTGTGAGTGAGTTTGTAATTGGTTGCGTGAATCTCTGAGTGGGTCAGTGAGTGAGTGCATGAGTCTGTGAGTGCATGAGTCTGGGAGTGAATGCATGCATAAGTCTCCGAGTGGTTCTCTGAGTGGGTGTGTGAGTGTGTGAGTGGGTGAGTGAGTGGGTGCATGAATGCCTCAGTGGATCTGTGAGTGGTTACGTGAGTTTCTAAGTGGGTGTCTTAGTGTAGGAGGTTCTCATTGGGTCTGTGAATGGGTTTGTGAGTCTGAGTGAGTGCATGCGTCTCTGAGTAGGTCTGAGAATGAGTGCATCTCAGATAATCATGCACTTATTCACAGACATACTCAGAGACTTATGCATAGGCTCACAGTACCACTCAGCGACTCATGCACTCACTCATAGACCCACATCAGAGACTCATGTACTCACTCACAGACCACCCACTCACAAACTCACACACCCACTCACAGACCCACTCAGACACTCATGCGCTCACTTACAGACTTACTCACACATTTATGGAGGCAGTCACGAACCCACTCAGACACTCTGATATCTACTCACAGACCCACTCAGACACTCACACACCCACTGACACCCACTCAGACACTCATGCACTAACTCAGTCAGCCACTAGACACTCATGCACCCAATTACAGAACTGCTCATAGATTGACACACCCACTCACAAACCCACTCAGACTCTCTTGCACCCACTCACGGACCCACTCAGATACGAATGCACCCACTCACAGACTCAGACAGACACTCTTACACCCACTCACAGACGCACTCAGACACTCACACATCCACTCAAATATCCAGTGAGACACTTATGCAGCCACTCCCAGGCCCACAAAAACACTCACACACCCACTCACACATCAATTAAGACACTCATGTATTCACTCACACCTCACTCTCAAAGGTTATAGTCAGGAAATAGAAATTAAAAAAACCTTAGAAATTCACTGAAAACAACAAAGGTAACAGGGACATTATAGTTAGGCTCAAATTTCACTCGTGCAAAACCAGTGAAATTCAGCAGCCACTCATACTGCCTTTCCTTCACCAATACAGCTACTCAAACAACCAGTCATACAGATATTTTCTCACCCACTCATACACCCTGACAGTCACTCACACTTCCACTTAATCACCCATACAGAAACTCACAAAGCCACTTAGTCATCCATGCGAGAACTCACACCCCACAGTCACCCATGCAGTTGCTCACACTGCCACTCACTCACCAATACAGCTAGTCACACACCACTTACAGACCCATTCACACATCCATATAACCCCTCACCCATTCTCAGTCACCCTTACAACCACTCACACATTCAGTCTCTAATGCAGTCACTCAGACACTCACACTTATCTATACACACACTAAAACAGCTACTCCCTCACCCATGCAACCACTCACACATCCACTTTTACACCCATGCAGCCACTCACACAGCCACTTGGTCACCCATACAGCTGCTCGCATACCTACTCACATACCTATGCAGCCTCTCACACAGCTACTCACTTACCCATACAGCTACTCAAATAACAAAAACACATCCATATAGCAACTCACACACCCATTGAGACACTCATGCACTCACTCACACCTCACTCTCAAAGGTTATAGTCAGGAAATAGAATTTAAAAAACCTTAGAAATTCACTGAAAACAACAAAGGTAACAGGGACATTATAGTTAGGCTCAAATTTCACTCGTACAAAACCAGTTAAATTCAGCAGCCACTCATACTGCCTTTCCCTCGCCAATACAGCTACTCAAACAACCAGTCATACAGACATTTACTTACCCACTTATACACCCTTACAGCCACTCACACTTCCACTCAATCACCTTATACAGAAACTCACACAGCCACTCACTCACACATATGAGTACCTCACACACCCACACAGCCACCCATGCGGTCACTCACACTGCCACTCACTCACCAATACAGCTAGTCACACACCATACAGCTACTGACCCAGACTCACACTCAGCCATACACCCACTCACACACCCACAGAACCACTTACATACCTATTCACACATCCATATAATCACTCACACACACTGAGTCACCCTTACAAACCATTCACACATGCAGTCTCTAATACAGCCACCTACACACCCACACTCTTCTATACACACACTAAAACAGCTACTCACTCACCCATACAACCACTCACACACCCACTCTCTCACCCATAAAGCCACTCACACAGCCACGTGGGCCCATACAGCCGCTCACACACCCACTCACCTACCTATGCAGCCACTCACACAGCCACTTACTTACCCATACAGCTACTCAAATAACACGTTTTTAAGTTATAACAAGGGAACCCGATGGATACCAAAGGACCATGGGCAGACAATCTATTCTAGAAAACAAAGGTCCTAAGGTGAATACTTTTAAACATACAATGAAATTATAGTCTTGAATCAGTACTATATTTGATTTTCCAGTACCCAGCCGGGACAGGAAGTTTTATTCAATATATTTAACAGTTTTGAAGACTGCGAGGGTCAAATATAAACATTTGATAGGGTACAAGCCTGTACCTATCCAAGAGTAAACAGTCAAACAGTAAGAAGGAAAGATAGAAATCAAAAAGAGACAAACAATATCAGGCAAAAAAAGACATGGGAGCCAAATGTCTCTTGCTAATTGAGTGAATGGTAAGGCAAGTTCAGACACACAACCTCTGTAAAAATTGGTCACAATGGGTATATTACAGAGTTGTTTAAACAGTCGACGTTTCGGTCCCCTGGCTCCTAATGAACCGGGACCATCATCAGGACTTAAAGGTTTAGTTGCCTGTTTTAATAACAAAGCTCCTGTGGAGAAAAATTGAGGAAAAAGAAAAAACGATATCAACATTTGCGAACAGAGTTCATAGGTATAGAAAACGTACTTCATATTTCATATGTCATGCTCTTTAACGTAGTGTCTCACATGCTAGAGCTCAGTGCACTACATCATGCTCCTTTCATAGTATTTTCACATGTCAAGGTTATGTACAATAAAATTATACTGTAAGGATGGAGGCCACCTCGTTATCAAAACCTGCAATTCGTGCGTATATTCGTTGGTTCGAGTGACTTGAATTGTGCTGAATATATTATTTGTGGATCCCGTGCGAAATGGGTAATGAAGGGTGTCGATATAAGGTGGCTATTTGTGGTGAAGTCACAATGAGCAGGACAGTGTTGGCATCTGACCGTGATTGATTTAATTTAAACCAAAAGATTCCTTGAGGGCAGCCGGGCGCTCGTGATGTGAGCTAACCCATGAAAACTGCGCACGTATGGCTATATCGACGCAGTGCTCGTGATCGTGAGTTTAGAGGGAAGGGACTAACCGACCTGGCGGATTCCAAGATCATACGAGAAACCGTTCAAAATACTAGCAGGATTGTTAACCGTATCATGTCCTGGGTCAGCAGTGGTGATACCTGGGAAATAATTATGATAGAGCCCGACTGTGGAGCACTACCGTCACCCGGAAATTGATCTCAGATAAGCGATGGGGCGATTACAAGGTATTATCGATCCCATACGCCCTTAGGTGCCTTCCCTGACTCCTCGCATTATTTTCTTTCAGTAATCACTGAAGTTATATCGCCCAACGTTGATATCCTTCAACGCGAATAATTTACCCCACGAGGACTGATTAATATGGAACTTCTTGTCCTCTGAACATACTCGTGTCCCAACACGACCACAAGAGGTAAATTCATAACATCTGCACTGACGGCCCTTGCCTGCCACCCCTGACCGGGGAGAACACCAATTGGTTAATAATTCATAATTATTTCCCAGGTATCACCACTGCTGACCCAGGACATGATACGGTTAACAATCCTGCTAGTATTTTGAACGGTTCCTCGTATGATCTTGGAATCCGCCAGGTCGGTCATATAAATATGAAGTACGTTTTCTATACCTATGAACTCTGTTCGCAAATGTTGATATCGTTTTTTCTTTTTCCTCAATTTTTCTCCACAGGAGCTTTGTTATTAAAACAGGCAACTAAACCTTTAAGTCCTGATGATGGTCCCGGTTCATTAGGAGCCAGGGGACCGAAACGTCGACTGTTTAAACAACTCTGTAATATACCCATTGTGACCAATTTTTACAGAGGTTGTGTGTCTGAACTTGCGTTACCATTCACTCAATTAGCAAGAGACATTTGGCTCCCATGTCTTTTTTTGCCTGATATTGTTTGTCTCTTTTTGATTTCTATCTTTCCTTCTTACTGTTTGACTGTTTACTCTTGGATAGGTACAGGCTTGTACCCTATCAAATGTTTATATTTGACCCTCGCGGTCTTCAAAACTGTTAAATATATTGAATAAAACTTCCTGTCCCGGCTGGGTACTGGAAAATCAAATATAGTACTGATTCAAGACTATAATTTCATTGTATGTTTAAAAGCATACTCAAATAACACTAACACATCCATATAGCAACTCAGATACTCACTCACACACCCATACAGCCACTCAGACATCCACTCACATAGTAATACATATAGTCACACATCCACTCAGATTAGATGTTAGAAATAGTATTAATAATTACTAGTAGAGAAAGAATTGTAATTTAACTAATGCTGTAGTTAAGTATATATCTTTAAGTCTCAGGAAGATTTATGAAACACTTACGGTCACAGGATGATGTCATCAGTGATGTCATTTGAGATGTCATCTGTGATGTCACTGACCATGTCATGAGTGATGTAATATGTGAGGTCATAAGCAGTGCATGCAGGGGCGGAAGTAATAGTTTGATCAGGTAACGATAACTGTTGAATCTCACTGGTTTTGTACTAATAAAATCTGAACCTAACTATAATGTCCCTGTAAACTTTGTTTTTTCGGTGAATTTCTAAGGTGTTCTTTTTATTCTATTTCCTAACCTTTGTTTTAGTCAGTGTCTATATTGATAGATAGATAGATAGATAGATAGATAGATAGATAGATAGATAGATAGATAGATAGATAGATAGATAGATAGATAGATAGATAGATAGATAGATAGATAGACAGATAAGATAGCTAGCTAGATTGATAGATATCCTGAACGAGAGATAGCTTCAGAACGTAGCAGGTGATATCAATCCTTTTCATCTCAAGACTTCAAGACTGAGAGCCAGAAATTGCAGACTTGGTTCAGATGTTTTGGACAATATGTTTGTCGAAATCTCATTCAGTGAATTTGGAGCTTATGTTTTTCTCTGTTTAGCCTTAAGTGATAACGTTTTGCCTATCCCCTGCCCAGTCAAGCTTACTTTTGTAAGAAGCTGTTGTCTTCCTTCTTCTCAGCGGCTTGCCTAAATGGCATTCGGCAATGTCCAGCAATGCCAATGGCACTCTTTTATCTTCATTATCATGTGCTGCTGCGACTTCTTCATTTGTGCTAGAAATTGCACCATCTCTAGATGCCTGAAGGTATCATTAAGTATCATTAAATTCCCATTCTGATGGCCTGAGAAGTCCTGTGGGGTAGTTTGAATTCCACCCTATTGCAACACATCACTGAGATGGGTAAGAAACTGTATTATAGCATCTACCTTTCTTGAAATGGAATCAACTGTAAAGTAGGACAAGGCATCCTCATTTTAGTATTTGTATACAATCTGAAAGACTCATTGTCTCTTTTTTTATGCACTCATTTTCACAAAACTGGTTCAGTGGAGGACCATGTCACCTGTCCTGATTGAATCAAAAATCAAATGTAATGAAGTGTTACTGCATCAAAGCCAGCGTTTTATGATTTGAGAGGGAAAGAACTAATAAACACTGTCCAATGTGTCCATATGGACATAAGACTTAGGATCTCAACGTTACACCCTCATTATGAGCAAGTGGTAAATTGCATTAAGTGCGTTAACTCCATTTACTGCATATCGCATTTATGAGTCTAAACTCACAAATGTGGTGTGCAGTAATTGGAGTTAGCGCACTTGCTGCAATTTACCAGTTGCTCGTAATGAGGGTGTAACGTTGAGATCCTAAGCTATAAATTTGTTTCAGGGGAAAAATGCCCAGCATTTATCAGATCATGCTGATTTTATTGCAGTAAGCACCAAAATCAGTATGTTATTCCCCAAAAACTTTGGGTGGTATTTATTGCAACAGATAAATTACGACTAAAGTAAAGTCCACATTTGTAAAGCGCACAATCACCCGTAAGGGTCTCTAGGCGCTGGGGGCCGTCGGGAAGATTAAGCGAGCTATTGCCCAGAGTCACATGGTGCTGGGCTAACCTGCCGCCGGTGCCGGGGATCGAACCGTGGTCCCCAGATTCCAGCGTCAGTCGCCCTGGCCGCGGCCAGGCGTAATAAACATCAAGTACAATGAGGGCATTAGTAAATATAAATAAGTTTAGGGGCCCAAATGTTGTTTTAGGAACCAGCAGCCGAATGCCTGAATAGATTGTATTCTATCTCCTGCTTTTCTTTACCACCTTAGACTTCCTGCCTCCTTTTCTCACTCTTACAGGGTTTTTTTTCACCCTGTTTGTTTGTTTTGCCACTGTTTCCTCTCTTCCTCTTTTTTTCTTTTCTATCTGTTTCTCTCCCTTGCTCTCTGTAAAAGTCTAACGCAAAAAATAAAGCCCCGGTCCCCAAAAATAAATGTTGATGTCCACCATCCTGCAACCACCGGCACAAATGAAGCACTGCAGATCCTCGCACTGAATGTGCAAAGAAACAGATCAGCACCTTTACCTTACAAGCATTGATAAAGTCGCCTTTGAGTTACAGTGAAGATTCTTTCAATGCTTTAGTAAAATTGCAATTCTGTTTCACAAAGTGTTCAGCACCTTTCTTCTACCGTAAAGCAAAATCGGATTGAACCGGTCAGACCACAATATGACGCGACTGCATGCACCGAGGCACTGCTGGTGCCGCTACAGCTGCCACGTAGCAGCCCCCATTTAATAGGGTCACTTTTTGTCGTGTATTTACTTTGCCCGGGGGCACATATTTAACTTCGTGGAAGCAGATGGCTAAAAATAGGAAAAGATTGCCATCATACAACATTGCACAAAAGTAAAAACTAGCCGGTGTTCAGGGCACTAATAGTAGCTTAAAGCTTGGTGATGTAATGCACTCAATTCCGAGTAGGCTGCATTTGCGAGCGGCCTTTTAGCTATAAACATATAAGTGTTTTAGAAACAGTAATAAAGAAATAAATGCAAGGGAGTAGCTGGAGAAATAAAATCGCCCCGCCCTCTACTGTGTGCTGCTGAATGAGTGAGCAAAGAATCACATCAGGACCCTTTCAAAGACGTTCCACATGAATTGCTCAACAAGGAAAGTTTCCTTGATTCCGGCTTCCTTTCCTTTCGTTCCCTTTTCCACATTCCAATTTTCTTTTCTTCTTTCAATTTGTTGTTCCTTGCAACCTTCTTTGTCCCTGGCTTTCTTTTTCCCTTCCATATTTTTCCTTTTCTTACATTCATCCTTCTGCCGTTCTGTTGTGCTCTCGCTCCATTTACCTTTCACTTACACTTTCTTTACAATTTCCATAATTTCTTTCTCCCTGTTACCATGTTTTGTTGCTTTGCCGCCCCTTGGCCTACACCACATAGCAGAGTCGTGTTATCTTCTTTCTTGCAGTATTATTTTTAGTTTCTGCTATTGTCTTGTTACCTGCAAGTAGCAGTTCAAAGTAACAAAAAACACAGAGAATGTTTTTGTATGCCCAGTGACACCTCCGCTCAAGGTTGTAGAGCAGGTGCTTTGCTGCGCCCTTGAACTGATACCACTTCTTCTAAGTAGAAAAGCTTTGTGTTTTTCTGAAAGAAGAAGAAAGTAAATGTTCGTCTCTGGTATTGTATTTGCAGTAGGAATCTCACTCAAGAGTAGATGTGCTATCTCTGTGAAATGACAGGATGGTGTATATATATTTATTGGATAAAGTACCCCCCTGTACATTATATATGGGCTAAAGTACCCCTTGCATTGCATTATACGCTGAGCAGTTCCATGGTCATAGAAGAATGAGGCCCAAAGCCAAGTTCCTTTATAAGATCACTAGCAGCCCGTCCCGACGTTGTCCGGATATGAATTGCTTTACGGCCAGTAGTATATTGTTTTGTAGGATTTCGTTTTGATAGCATTTCTTATCTGTGACAGGCCTGTGAAACGCTCCGATTCACAGTGCACTGCTGATGCACTTAAGAGTGTGCGTTCAGTAGTGTGTGAACTTGAGCTTCCCTACTTTATTTTTCCTTGCACTATTATATGGGAAACGGCTTTTACAACGAAGCCGTTTCCACGAAATCTTTAACCACGCATGCAGTACAACGCATGCGTGGTTACAACTAATGCCTTTACCACGCATGCCTTTACTACGATGTTTGTAGTAAAGGCATATGTGGTAAAAGTAAAAAAAAAAAGGGGGGGGCTTGGGGGGGTCTCCCCCCCAAATAAAACAACTCACCATAAGTCACGTCGGCATCAGAGTCGATTAAGAGAAATCGGTAAAAATATGCCGTTTTCTCTTCACGACGTATGACGTCACCACGCAAATAGTCGGTGAAAGGTTTATGCGTGCTAAACGAATTCCGTTGTAACGCATGCGTGGTAAAGGCATGCGTTGCAACGGAATTCGTTGTATCATCATATATTCCTATTATATAGCGCGAACTCGACAACATGGCATGAGCACAATTTACATTACAGAAGAACACATTCATTTGAGGTAGGCACGGGGAGACAAAGCGATTTGCCTGGAATCACAGGATGTTGAGCTGATGCCGAGATTCGAACGTAGCTCCCCAGCTCTAAAGTTCGCAATTCTAGAACTTGTGGCGGGAGGTGTGTCTAAAAGTGTATGTCGGTGCTGGCCATCAATGAGAGAGACCTGTGCATTTTTCAAATGGGTGGTGAAAAAATATGAGTATGTTGCTGGAGATGTGGGCCGCCGTGCCACCAATGTACTTACCGGGGGAGGGTAAACACCCATTATTCCGCAACTTTCTTTCCCCATACCATCACTCCGTATACTTTCATTACGAAAGTATCATGACTCCGCAATGCCATATAACGCATGGCATTACATTTTATATGCTTTTACTACGCATACATTTACAACAAAATTCGTTGTAAATGCATGAATGGTAAAAGCATGTTTTTTTTAATGTTTTGATAAGGTAAGTATGGGTATAGGGGTATATGTTTTGGGGTACTGAGGTATATGTTTTGGGGTGTTTGGGTATTTTAAGGGTTCAGATATAGTTTTGGGTTATGGGGTACAGGGGTAGTTTTAGGGTTTAGGGATAGGTATGGGTTTTGGGGTACAGGGGTATTTTTAGGGTTCAGGGCTAGGTTTGGATTTTGGGGTATAGGGGTATTTTTAGGGTTCAGGGATAGGTTTGGGTTTTGGCGTACAGGGGTATTTTAAGGGTTCAGGGCTAGGTTTGGGTTTTGGGGTACAGGGGTATTTTTAGGGTTCAGGGCTAGGTTTGCATTTTGGGGTACAGGGGTATTTTAGGGTTCAGGGGTAGGTTTGGGTTTTGGGGTACATGGTTATTTTTAGGGTTCAGGGCTAGGTTTGGGTTTTGAGGTACAGGGGTATTTTTAGGGTTCAAGGGCAGGTTTGGGTTTTGGGGTACAGGGGTATTTTAAGGGTTCAGGGCTAGGTTTGGGTTTTGGGGCACAGGGGTATTTTAGGGTTCAGGGGTGGTTTTGGGGTACAGTGGTATTTTTTAGGTTTAGGGCTAGGTTTGGGTTTTGGGGTACAGGGGTATTTTTAGGGTTCAGGGGTAGGTTTGGGTTTTGAGGTACAGGGGTATTTATAGGGTTCAGGGCTAGGTTCGGGTTTTGGGGTACAGGGGTATTTTGAGGGTTTAGGGATAGGTTTGGGTTTTGGGGTACAGGGTATATTTATAGGGTTAAGATGGGTTAGTGTTTAAGGGTGTTGGGGTATTTTAAGGAGTATGGGTGGGTTATGATTATGGGGTGCAGGGGTATTTAAAGGGAGGAGGGTGGGATTAGCACACGATATGAGACATGGCATGAAGGGTGGAACGTACGACACGCCCCCAGCACACGCCCACAGCACAACGCAGACACGCCCACAAGGAACTACTTTGCTGGCACGGTTTTTTTACCTTTTAAATGTTGGTGGTGGGTGTCTGCATAGCCTATGTCCTTCTGCTGCAACTGCCCTTTCCAACGCTGTATTGGGTGTTGTGATTGGTGCTGTGGTTCCTGAGATTACCCGCCTCAAAGGTTTGGGCTCTCTCTTTATTATAGTAGTATAGATTAAACTCCAAGGTGACTTTCAATATCTTTTAAAAGTATGGCAGAGGGTATTTTATCCCTTATAATACATGGCCACACTATCACCCTTACTAATGAACAGATTACCTGACTTTACCCTTGGCTGCTGCCTCTGACAGCAGGCATTTTGATGTCAGAAAGTCAACTATCCTTGCTATTTGCAGTTGGGCAACTATGCCATATATTTATTACATAACATGAGCCGTCATAACTCGACTGTAATAACCAAATTAAAGAAGGGCATTTATACAGGGAATTCTGGCATCCATGTATTAGAAGGATATTGCGTTCACTCGGTGTTCTGAGATGCAAAGAGGGGTGAATCAGAAGGACTAGTTAAACGGTCATAAAGCTCCGAAGTGGCTAGCTATATCCTTTCAAAATATGACATAAGGAGCTTTCTTCCTTATAATACATAGTCACACATCACCTTCCCACACATCGCTTAAGTTCTTGGTGTCTTGCTCTTTTATATCAAAGAAATAGCACTCGTTACAGTTATGAGGATTACAGTCAGATTATGTAGTGAAAAACTGCAAACACACCAAAAAGCAGTTCATAATTAGTTGCAAAAAAGACAAAAGAATCAGTGCAATATATGTCAGATTAACCCCTTCGACGCTGATGACGAGCTGGGCTCGTCATGAGGTAGCCTCCTCGCACGCTCATGACGAGCCCAGCTCGTCACGTAAAGTGCGCTTTCGCAAATCTCAGCGTACGGGCGGAATTCCGCCCGCACGCATGCGGTTAAAAAGTGCTGTAGCTCAGAATGTGTAAACTCATGCAGAGAGCTTCTCCCTGTCTTGTAATGTTCTATAGAAATAAACATGGTGCCATACGTATCTCATTTCTGCTGGTAACTGTTTCTTTTAGAAAAACAAATCCGAAGAATGAAACACCAGTTCTTGTTTTTTGAGTTTAATTTAAAGCTGTGCTTAGGCTCTGAGAACTGACTTTCACAATGGCTGCTGCCTTTGGCAGCAAGTATTTATGAAATGATAACTTGACTGTACTAGCTTATGGCAGTTGAGTAATTACGTCATGTCTTTATTACAGGTACTAGACTGTACGCAATGCCCTGCTCCAAATTTACAAAGTGGTGTTAAGCCACTTTTTGTGGCTTATCACCGCTTTGAAAATATGGTACCCTTTCACGCAGGCATCTGAGCAAAAGGGGCATGCAAAGAGTGTTGCTGTGGGTGTTCCACGGCAACACCCATTGCTTTTTGATGCTGCCCCAGATTTGCAAGGAGGTGTAAATCTGAGGCAGCACCAAAAACTAACGCCATGCAAGGGCAGGCGTTAGAATGGCGAAACGAGGAGAAATACTTTTATTTCTCATTGTTTTTGCTTTTTCTATGTGTGCTGCACTGTGCAGCACACATAGAAGTAACAAATCACCATTATTGATTGTTTACGTGCAGGAAGGGACACCTTCCTGCACATACACAGTAATTCCCCGCAAAGTCAAGTCAAGTCAAGTCAAAGAATTTATATAGCGCACTACATACCCAGAGGGTCTCAAGGCGCTTAGGAAGGGGAGGAGGATTACTTGTCAAATATCCAAGTTTTAAGTTGCTTTCTGAATGCTAGGTGGCTCTGGGTAAGGCGAAGGTAAGTGGGGAGTGAGTTCCATGTTTTAGCAGCCAGGTATGAGAAGGACCTGCCTCCCATGGTGGTCTTGTTGATGCGAGGTATAGTGGCGAGGGCTTGGTTGGAGGAACGTAGTTGGCGGGAGGGGGTGTAGAAGGACAGACGTGAGTTGAGGCATTCTGGTCCGATGTCGTAGAGTGATTTGTGTGCGTGGGTTAGCAGTCGGAAAGTGATCCTCTTATTGACGGGTAGCCAGTGGAGGTCTTTCCGGTGACCAGAGATGTGTTCGTTGCGTGGGATGTCTAGCAAAGCAGTGCAAGGGTGCAAGCGTTGGTGCTAGGCAGCTCATTTTAGGGCTAGGGAAAACCCAGGATGCACTGTATTGTTGTAAATTTGGTGCATCCCTTCATTTTGAAACTGATGGATCACGGAGTTACCAATTTTGGCATAACATAATTAGCTCCTCCTGTTTGATTAAACTTAGCTACATACACTGGAGCAGGACTTGCCCTCCTACTCCCAATAACCTTAAGATAGAAAGGATACCACACCTAATGTGACATTTAGAGAGCAATACTTTATGCCTTGCTTGTTATAGTATTCGTAATATGTAATTCTGCCTATTTTCAGGGACTTGGTTATACAATTTAGATTAGCACCTGTGGCACTGTAATATTACAGAAGGGGCTGCAGCCTCTTCTGTGGCTCCATCTGTAATACAAATAACAAATCACTAGCACACATTCAGCGCGGTGCTACCTTATGGGGGTGTTAACGCGGGGTTTCTGGTCTCTAGTTATCTTACCAGATCCCAAACCAAGTCGACTGGATCGTTGGTACCTGTCATTG